>NW_027528345.1:6823903-7120607 GCF_008692635.1 Crocuta crocuta
CTTCTGCTGCTCCTTTGGAAGATTAAAGAGACAGTCCTGCTGTGAGGTTGAGACCAGCTTCCAAACGCTCCCCAGTAACAAAGGTAAAACCTGGGCTATATGAGAATTATGTCTTGGGGGTTCAGTCTTGAGGGAGGCTTCACTTGATTGATGGGTGGGGGAAGGCAAAGTGGGAAGGGCTTCGTGGAGAAATAACAATGTCTTTTGGAGACTTTAAGGGCTGATAGAAATTTGACAGATCTAACAGTGCTAAGAGAATGCTGGAGTTTGGAGAGGTCCTGTTCAAAAAGAGAGGTTATAGATTAAATGGTGCCGTGTGAGTTAGATGTTGCTAAAGCACAGACATGCTTTGGTCACCAAGTAAAGGGCTCCCTGAAGTGTAGTCTGGAAACAATCATAACAAACAGGTTGAACCACATTTGGTTGGGTGTAGGGTTGGGATTTCAGAATCTCTCAACTGTACTTTGTTCCCCTAACCTGATAGAGAAATATTTAGCCCTTGGTTTAGAGAGAGTTTATTGATTTGAATGACCAGCAATGATGCTGTGTTTGCAACTGAACTGCGTGAAAGACAACAAGACTAATTTGGGAGTTGACCCTTTCAACAAATTCACTCTTCCAGGGCAGTTGCCTGGGAATAGGCAACTTTCTGAGTCGTGCAGCCTTTGAAAATTGACACAGTTTGTTAAAATAATAACTGAAAGAAAGGAACAGAAGCTGCCACGACTTAATACAGAAAGCACGATTTTAAGTACACACACAGTGACTTCACCCTCTTGCACGGAGTAGGCACTGGCACATTTGTTGCTCAGTTTTTCTGGTTCCAAACAGAAGCGCATTTTATGCACAGGGGCCATGCTAATCTTCTCTGTATCGTTCCAATTTTAGTGTATGTGCTGCCAAAGCGAGCACAGAAGCACATTTTATGCAATGCAGAATTCTTCCAGTGGGCATTTCCCCCCCAAATATATGATTTATTTTTCCCATTGGGACTGGATTAAAAGAAGGGAGAAGATGAAGGATAGATTTGACTATCACAAATCTAGATTTTTTTTAATAGCTTATTTTTGAGAGAGTATGAGTGGGGGAGGGGCAGAGAGAGAGAGAGAGAGAGAGGGAGATACAGAATCCAAAGCAGGCTCCAGGCTCTGAGCTGTCAGCACAGATGCCCATGCGGAGCTCGAACTCAGGAACTGCGAGATGACCTGAGAGCCAAAGTCGGCTGCCTAACCGACTGAGCCACTCGGGCATCCCTACCTATCACAAATGTAAACAATGGTTTGGAGCTAATTGCTGGCCTCTTGATTTTTTTTTTTTTTTGTAACAAAGTTTTATTTTGAAACCCCTACCTCAGAGGCATGTAACAAAAATGCATAAAATTAGAGTAGAGCTTTCGTAGTGTAAAGCAAACCCCTCTGTAACCACTGCCCAGATCAAGACGTAGACCTCGGAGCTCCTTCCCAGGAGGCTTTTGTCTCATCCCAGTCACGACTCCTGCCTTCCCCACACCAGTGGCCCTATCCTGATTTTAAGGACAATCACTTAGAATTTCTTAAGTTTTCTTTAATCACCTGAAGGTAGATCTCTAAATGCTATAATATAGTTTTGTCTATTTTTGAACTTAATATAGAAATGCAGTATTTTAAAAAAATGAATTGTATTCTTTTGTTTCCTTCATCATTCACTCAGGTTGGTTGTAAGATTCATCTGTATGGTTGTGAGTAACAGCAGTACCTTTTTTCACTGCTGAATAGTATTCCAACATTGGTGGCATTTGGGATGTTTCCAGTTTGGGCTATTACAAATAATACCATGAACATTCTTCTCTGTTGGTGTACTTGATGGGGATGCACTTCTTCTGTTGATCATTTTCTTAGCTGTCTAGTTATCTAGTATCTACTAAGATACTACCACAGCGTATAAGAGTTTTGCAAATCATGGATACAGGCCGTATTCAGTGCTAAGAGAACCTGAAACTATCCATAGATGCCACAAAGGCACTGGGTGCCTCACCTTCAGCCTGGGCACACCCATTCATAATGGCGTGAGATTTTGTTTAGAAGGTGTTCTGCTGTAAAATTTTGTTGGTAATAATGCATATGGGAATTCTGCTCAGGGCAAGTATTTAATTAATGTTAATGGAATTAAGTGGTTAAAGTAAGTCTGAAGGATGAACTGGGAGAGAAGACCAGATAGAGGGACCATTTGGTTAAGACAGTTGACTAGGTGAGTGATTATGAGAGCTTCATGTATTGTGGAGGGAGGCAATGGAAATAAAAATACAGACAAGCCATTTCTGGTGCCCAGACTGGGTAGGTTGGGTGAGAAAGAGTAAGTGTGGGGCATGTGGCTGGGTAGATCTTGTGATGCGCCAAGAGGCAGCGTTGAGAGATGGTTACAAGCAAGCATAGGCTTTGGACTCAGGCTCTTCTGAGGTCTGAGTGATCCTGGCTAAGTAACTGAACCTCATCCTCATTTCTTCAGTTGAAAACTTAGGTTAATAATAGGACCTACTTTAAAAGTTCTTACAAAAATTAAGGGACATAATGCCAATAAAATACTGGCACAGAGCCAGTAAGCACTCAAGTCACTGCTGCTGTGATTGGTAATCATAATTGGTTTTGCTAGAGCTAAGGAGGACATGTTATCAGTTATTAAAGTATAAAAGAAAGACTTCCGGAAATAACGATTTAGAAAAAGCCATGTTACGATGGTTGATTTGAGAAGTGTCTGTAATTCCGTTAGGCAAGTGTGTGAATAAAAGCCTGTTGAATGAAGCATACACAGCCTGACCTGACCAACAGCTCGGTTCCTACAGGAGTCTCACTGCACCTTGAAACTGTGTGAGCACCCAAGAAATGTTCAAGATCTTCTTTCTCTGCTGACTGAGATCTAAACCCCAGATAAAGTGGTACTTGAAAACACGGTTTAAAAAGAGTGCAGGCAAACTGTCAGGGGCTGTTGCTGCCTCTGAAAGGGAGGATAGAATCTAAATGGTTTTAAAGACAAGCTGTGATCTAATTATGTTGTTCTGACAGAACAGCTGTGATCTATAGGGGATCTAAAAAAGTTACATAGTGGTTTTGCTTCTTGTTTGCACACACTTGTTTAAACTACCCCAAACCCAGAGACTGGTTAAATTAGCTAGATGGAGCCTGTGTATTGCCTTTTTAACTAATTAATTTTAATTCTAGTATAGTTCGCATGTTAACATACAGTGTTATGTTCGTTTCAGGTGTACAGTATAGTGATTCACCACTTCTATACATTGCTCAGTGCTAATCGATTTCAGTGTACTTTTAATCCCCATAACATCTTATGCACGTAGCAATTTATATTAAGTTGATGGTTGAAATTAAGCTTAAATTTGAACCTATTCTTTACTCTTCTCCCTCCTCCCCACGTTTTAGGTATTGGTATCATACTTTACATCCCTTCATCTTGTGAATCCCTTTACTGATTTTTATATAGTTTTGCTGTTTTTGTTCTTCCTACTTTTCTTACTCTTACTAATGGTCTTTCCTTTCCATTCAAAAAAGCCCATTAACATTTCTCATAGGGGTGGTTTACTGGTGATAAATTCCTTTAACTTTTATTTGTCTAGGAAACTCTTCCTCTCTTTCTACTCTGAATGATAGCCTAGCTGGGTAGAGTAGCTGCAGGTTTTTTTGTTTTTTGTTTCTTTCAGCACTTTGAACACATCAGGCACCTCTCTTCTGGCCTGCAAAGTTTTTGCTGAAAAGTTCACTGATAGCCTTATAATTTCCCTTGTATGTAACTGTTTTCTTGCTGCCTTTAAATTCTTTATCAGTGCTTTTTGCCATTTTAATTACTGTGTGTCTTGGTGGGGACTTCCTTGGATTGATTTTGGTGGGGGGATCTCTGTGCCTCCTGGATCTGGATTTCTGTTTCTTTCCCCAGAAAAGGGAAACTTTCAGATATTTCTTGAATTACATTTTCCACCCACTCTTCCCTCTCTTCTCCTTCTGGGATCCGTATAATGGGAATGTTATGACCCATGTTCAGTAGCTGAGTTCCCCTAAACCTATTTTTATTTTTTAGTATAATTTTTTCTCTCTCCTATTCAGCCTGATTGCTTTCTCCTACTCTATTCTTCAGGTCACCGATCCATTCTTCTGTTTCCTTTAGTCTACATTTATTCCCATTAGTGTAGTTTTACTTTTTAAAGTTGAGGTTCTCATCTCTGATTGGTTCTTTTTGTTTTCTCTCTCTTTGTCAAGGGTCTCACTGAAGTCCTCCACTCTTTTCTGGAGTCTAGTGAATAGCTTTGTGACCTTACTTTAAATTCTGTCAGGCATATTACTTACCTTGGTTTCATTTAGCTAGCTCTCTTGCTGTGGTTTTGTCCTCTTCTTTCATTTGGGACATACTCCTGTCTCCTCAGTTTGTCTAACTGTCCATTGTCTGTTTCTACGGGTTAGGAAAGTCAGCTACATCTCCTGCTCTTTAAAGTATTGGCCTTATGAAGAAGAGGTCCTGTCGTGCCCTGCAGTGCAATGTCCTCTGTCCATCAGAAACGGGCACTTCACAGGTGTCTCTTATGTCTGTTGCATGCACTCTGGTGGTGTGACTGAGCCACCTTTCCCTTTAGTCTAGTCGTCTGCAGTGATTCTCTGCCTGTGTGGGCAGGGTTTGGCCCGTGTTGTTAGTGGGCTAGTCTGGGGCCACCTTATGCTTGAGTTAGACCAGGTGTTTGCCAGAGATGCAGTAGCACCAAACTTCAGGTTGCTTTCTGTGTTGTCCCCTGAGAAGCTTTCAGCGGTGGGCAGGGCCTGCGGTCAGACCAGATGGCTGCCCCCAGCCCGTTGTTGGAGCTGCACTGGGACTGGTGCTTATATTCCTCTCTCCCCAGTGCACAAGTCACTTTGGAAGTGGTGCTGGCCCTGGTTGAGGCTGCTTGAACACGGCCAGGCTCGTGGCACCACTTTGGGTGGTCTGTGGCCAAGGGCATATTGGAGGCAGATCCACAGAACACAGCAGCAGGGCGTGTGGTGTTCGCAAGGTCCATGCAGGTCTACTGCAAGAGGGGATCTGGAACTACCAAGAACCAAGCCTGGGGGATTCAGTGGGGTAGGCGGATCCACAGAAGAGCCAGGGGTGGGTCATGCAGTGTCAGTAAGGTTTGCATAGGCCTGCTGTGGGAAGAGACCTAGAAGCCTGGCTGGAGGGACATGTCTGCAGGAGAATGCAAGGGCAAGTTCACAGTCATGAGCAAGTTAGGGAGAGAGTTGTGCTGCACTGGTTCCCACAGGTGTCCATGGGGACAGGGAACAGGGGAGGGAAATGGTGCCAGCCAGCTCTTTGGTTCCTGAAGTCTCTCAAAGTTTCCTTTCCCTCCAGCACCTGGCTCCGAGAGCAGTTAAGCTCCTCACTGTGTCTGCCCCCTTTCCTACCTTCTTTGATGTTGGCCGCTTACCTGCATTTAGTTATGGAGAGTGTGTTCTGTCAGTCCTTGGATCATCTTCTGGGTTATTTACACTGATGTGCATGTTACCTAGTTGTATCCATGGAACATTAGAATCTTCCTATTCCACCATCTTCCTGGAAGTCTCTGTGTATTGTTTTGGGGGGCTTTAAATTTTTTTTTTTATTTTTAAGCTCTCTGTGTGACCCTGAATATGCAGCAGATTGCAAACCACTGTACAAGTAAGTTGTATTTCCATCATTATCCAAGATGAGACGGGGCAAACCAGTCTGGATTATAGAGCAGAAATTCTCCCAAGTAAATATACAGGAAATTATGACTCTCCTGTCTATAATCTCACTTAATCCTCTAGGTAAGTAGGCAGCAAACCCTTATATAGGCCACTCTGGCTCAGAGGTTTAGTAACATACTCAGCGTGACTCAGGCACATAAAACTGTGCCTCCGTTCTCTGTGAGCTGTAAAACCAAGACCCCTACTAACTGTAAGGGGATTATCTTCTCTAGTGATCGAAGGATTGGGAGAACTATCCCCAAATTAGTTATGGTTTGGGAAATCCACTTCTTTATGACTAAGGAATGCCCATAAAGCCAGTGGGTGCTGACTACTCACAGACTAGCACCCATCACCTACCATAGGAGCCTGTGCTCCCTGCTGGGGAGCTGAGTATGGAGAGCCGTCAGACATCTGTCACAGGTGTTCAGGCCAGTCCAGTTCTAAATTGAGAAATTGGTAGCTCCTCGGCCTAGAGCAAAGCCTCCTGCCCACTCCTCCACTGTCATGTACCAAGCAAGAAGGGCTGCAATTTTCTCAAGTTTTTTCTGATCATACAACTCTTGTTCACTGTAGTAAACTTGGAAGCTAAAGAAAAGCATTTTAAAAAGATCTTCTGCCACTCAGAAATAACTCATTAATAATCTGTATTTTTTGCCTTAAAAAAATTCAGGTGGAATATTAGGTATACATTTGACCCTTAAGTAACATGGATTTGGACTACACAGGTCCACTCATACACAGATTTTTTTTTTAATAAATATGTATTTTCTCCTCCTAAGGATTGTAACATTTTTTTTCCAGCTTAACATTATTATAGGAATATAGTGTATAATACATATAACATTCGAAATATATGTTCACTATGTTGTTGGTAAGACTTTCAGCCAACAGTAGGCTGTTGGTAGTGAAGTATCTGGAGAGTCACACATTCTATGGGGATTTGTGACTCTGCAGGGGTTGGCTAGAGTCCTAGCCCCCTCTGGTCAACCGCAGTTTGTGACCTTTGTTCTCCATTTAATGTAATTTTTTTCCCTGAAAACATTTACAACAGCTGTAAAACACCTTCATATGAACCACAGATTAACCATTCCCTCCAATTTTCCTCTATTAAATACTAGAAAGGACTATGTGAACCAGTGTGTTTTTATCATCATGGAAAAAGGATACGGCCCTGTTAAGGCTCTTTATACTTATTTGTAAGTTGCCTTTTAGAAAGAAAAATTGTACAAATTCCAACCAGTCTATTTCTACGGTACTCTTGCCAGAATTTATCAATTTGATAAAAGAACATTTACAACATTATTTAACTGTGAAGTTGAACACTTTTTCATGTTTATTAACCACGTTTGAGCCACTGAAAGATTAGGAGTAACCTTTCAAAATGCAAATCTGCTCATATCAAACCTCTCCTGCTTGAAAGATTTCAAAACGTTTTCTTTACAAAATATATTGCCCTACGAAGTCCCCACCAGTCTTCACTCTAGTCAGTTTAGGCTTGGGTTCTCCACACTTTCAGGCCCCAGACCATTTGTTTTCTATATCGTCTGCCACTTCTTTTCTCCTTGCTTAGTTCTTACTTTAGCTCTTAAGTGCCATCTCTCCCAGGGATTCTCACTGATCACTGTTAAGTCCAATTACCCTATCACAGGTTCTTGGATCACCTTATAGTCCAGTCATTCCTTATCAGATATAGAAATAGATAGCTGTTCTTTCCACATTACACAGCTCTGTGAGTAGAAAGAGTATTGTTTTGCTTACTCTTCCCTAGTGTGTAACACACACGAGGTGGACACTGTATGTTGAATGATGCTATCAGATTAGTCTTTAGTGTCTATGATGAACTGGTACATAAAGAATCTAAGTCACAGTTGGGGCTTTAAAAGATTTGGTCAGATGGCAACACTCTGGGAACTAAGGAACTTGGATTTTACTGCAAGGGAATTCCAGTTTGATATAGAGGAAACAGCAATTGTTTGAGAGAATGGAGATGGGATGAAAACAGAAAATGCATTAAAGAAAGATGGCTTCAATATTAAAAGTTTTGTATCTCCAGGACAAGAAATATGAAGTGCTGTTAAAAAGGCAATGAAGAGGGGCACCTGGACGGCTCGGTTGGTTAGGGGTCCAATTTTGGCTCAGGTCATGGTCTCATGGTTCATGGGTTTGCACCCTGCATCAGGCTCTGTGCTGACAGCTCAGAACCTGGAGCCTATCTTGGATTCTGTGTCTCCCTCCCTCTCTGCCCCTTCCCTGCCTGTGCATGCTCTCTCAAAAATAAAAAACATTAAAAATTTTTTTTTAAGTGACGGTACCATATGTAATAGAATACCATGTAGCCATTAAACATCATGCTGTAGAATTATTAAGATGGAAACTTCTAAATACATCACTAAGTGAAAAGGGTAAGTTACAACATAGTTCTGGCCAGTTTGGCACTGTCTCCTTTAAATGGTAGGATTACAGGTGATTTTTCTTGTTTTCCCGTGTCTTCCCTCTTCTACAACTTTTTTTTAAATAAAGCTTTCCTACTTTCCAACAGTGATTTTGTAATTAGGAAAAATGCTATTAAACTATATGCTTAGAGCTAACTCTAAGCTTGCTTTACAACTAATTTAACTATGATGCTAGTTATGTTGGTGCAAATCCAAGAAATAATTCATCTGTTTGGAAAGAGTTAATAATGAGGCAAAAGTCACCATTTCCCAGGAGTCATAAGAATAAAATGTTAAAGACACTTCTTTGCTTATCAAAAGAATTTATTAGAAAATATGACAGACTACATCTCTGTTTTAAGAGTATTGTTTGTTTCAGTAGACAGAACTCCATCCTTGTACTACAGACAAGGTCTCCTGGACCGTGGGGGCAACCACTGTGCTTCTGAAGCTATATCTTTTGGATGGAACATTCAAACAGTACACACTGTGGCCATTTAATGGAAGATAATGGAGAAAATGCGGTAACCAGGAAAAAAAGAAATCACAAAACTTTTGGAATGTTAAAATAGTAAGTAACTACTTTTAGTCAAAATTCTAGGCATCACTATAGCCTAAAACGTTGGTCAATGTGACTAGTAAGTTAATGGGACCAAGGTTTCAAAGGTCAAGTTAATACTGAATCTTAATAAATAACAAGAAATTTATAACCCCACAAAATGTTTTTGTTTCAGTTTGTGCACATGCAAAATTAATGTAGATTTCTGAAAAAAGCAAGAATGGGGAATGTTAAAGCGTTTCTTTTCAACATAAAGCATGCACTTTCTAATACATTCTTAAGTATTTCTAAGTTTTAAAAGTTTGAATTCTAATCCATTAACATTCATTAGCATTTTAAATGCAGTCTAACCAAGTACCCCAAGCAGATATGGAATACACACTTGCTATTTTCAAAACGGGTGGAAATAATTCATGGCACTGCTACCAAAGATGTGAGACTTGAACTCTTGACCATCATACCACCTAGTTTTTCTTCAGAGATTTTAAACGGTATAAAGCAAATTTTAAAATGTAACTGTATTCCCAAACATCACTGAAAGAAAATGTAGGAAAAGTATGCACTGTTTGATTAATCATCTTAGGCAATTTGCTACAAAATTTTCAGTGTGAACCAGCTTTAACTGAAAATAGATTGAAAACTGTTTCTAGAGTTCAAAACAAACAAATGAGGAGGTGTGTGTTGGTATTTAAAAGTCTTAATATTTTATTAGAAGAAATATACTCCTAACTTCTTTCCCCTTCGTATCTAAACACAAACTTTAATTAAAAATATATATATAAATCAGTAGAATACCATATTACAAATGCCCAGAAATGCAGAATAAAGATCAAGAACTGCTTGGAAATATTTCTAACACTTTTTGGAATTACACTCTTAATCTAATAAAGATTATGAACTAGCACAATCATTATTGGGGCCAACAGTTCAAAATATTTGCCTTATCAAAGCTAGCACCAAGGAAGTATTATGCACATGAACTTGAGAAACATCACCTTTACTTCAGAAAAGCACAGTCCTACAGAGTATTGCTCTCTCTAGTTTAGCTAATAAAAAGGTCAGTCTGTCTGACCCTGATATAGGTCTCACTGATGCATATATCTTTCTGAGCCATTAACATCTTATCTGAATAGCTTTCGTTATTTGGTATCTATTGAAAATTGTTGAATGAAAGACAGTTTATCATGGACAACCCACTTTTTTCTTCTAAGATGCCAATTAAAATAGTGGCTCTATAACATTCTGAACTTACCTTTTGTAAAATTAACATATTCTAGTATTTTAAAAAAGACAATCAAATCCCTAGTCCCTAAAGTCCAAGACTCCATTATTTAAGTCCTCTCCCATTCCAAAACCCAGGTTTTAATATCTAGAATTTTGCAACATGGTTTATGGTCACCTAATTAACACTTTATTCGCTGTAAAGCATTTGGATATTTCTCAACTGTGAAAAGAAATTCATTAGTGATTACACAGATGAACCAATGAAAGCCACTGAAGTGCGTCTCATAATTCTACCTTCGTCCCAAGGGAAGCTCACCACTCAACTGCAATTCTCCAGTTGGCACAAATAATTTATCATTTCTCTGACAGACAGAAGATAATCATGAAAGAACATAATTTTTATAAAGTCAACACTTTTTCCAAACTGGTCTTCTAAATTCAACAGAGTTTTAGATTTCCAAAGTTGTAAATCTAGCAAATCAAACTGCTTCGTTTCAACTGGGGGGAAAAAAGGCACAAAAGAAAAACAAGCAGCATAACCTTTATTTGGTGATACAGTAACAGTGTTCCAAAGTTTTGAACACTGAATTTTACTCATGTGATAATCTGTTTTCTATCTAAGCAATTTATTCAGATGTGTGTTTTAAAAATATGCATTAGGAACCCTGCAATTGGTATATTCTTAGAAATATTCTTCATGGTAATACATTATTTAACTTTCTATAGAGGGAAAAATCATAAAGATCATACTTTATTTTTAGCCTGACAGAATAAATGTATTATATATATATCTTTCCCAAAACCAGTGCACTAGAAGACTGTAATTTATGCACTCCATTGTTAAAATCGAAAAGCTGTACATCTTCCAGTATCCATACTATAACAGTCCTAGTAAAAATGCACACTCCTTTAACCCCTTTACTTTCCCTTGAATTTGCTTTTATTTTCGGGAGGAGGAAAGGATAAAGAAGTTGCAGTGCAGAACTATATTTATTTAGAACAAAACTTTATATTCTACATTAAAAAAAATAATTTTATCAAAACCAAATTTCAATCACAGTTATGTATGATTTTCAGTTAAAGGTACATGTTGAAATTGCACTTTGCAGATATCTTGATAGTGTCCTTTACAGTGCTCCCCATTTCAACCTATGTTTTTTTCGGTAGACACAGGTTCTTCCAGAGTTTTCTTTTGGCTTCCCTTCCGTGAATATTTGTATTTGTCTACATAGGCTTTAACCAGATTTGCCACCTTAGTAGAATTTACTTCTCCACTCTTACTATGACAAACCTACGAAAAAAGGAACGGGAATATTTTTCTCATACTTAAAATAGGATTAAAGCAAAATGGAAAGATTGGTGAAAACCAACCCCAAAGAGATAATCAGACATTTTTATATGTTCTATATCTCATATGCACTTACTGGAAAGGCAAAAAGGCAGACCAGAATTAGAAGTTAGTGCTTATTATTTTAATTAGACTTAAGCATTCCTTTACTAAAACAGAGATGATTCAAAACAATACATATATAACTTCTATATAGAACTTACTTTATCTACTGCTTTCCGTACAATCTCTTTATATTCTTCCTTGGTGATATCTTTATTTTGGTAAAATGGCTTAATGGCCAATTTTACCTCCTGTGCTGCTTTTTCTTGAATTTGTAATTTCTGGTAAGAGGAAAAAGTATAATTATTATCTACCCACATAATTTCAAAAAATGTCTTTAAAAATATGAAATTAAAAACCTCACTTTTACAGTACTGCAAGTAATTCTTCATATTTCATATTCATATTCATGTATGTCATGAATATAAGCTATTAACACACATACTAAACATTCCTAAAAATAATTATGCAATATTACCAGTAACTCATTGGGCATCAACATATCTAGAGAACCCTCCAAACAGCATTGGAATTCAAGACTATCAACAGTAAATTCCCTTTACCAATTATACAATACATAATTTATTTTTTCATCTTTAGCATATACAGAATTATGTAGGTTGCTCTCAACCTTGAACTTGCCTTGTCTGTCTTCGAGCTATCTGCGCTGGCTTCCACTGTAACACTTACTTTGCTTTCTGTCAATTTTACAGCAGCATTAGAGGCTTTGCTGTGACTTGATGATGAAGTATTACCAGAACTTGGTCCCTGAACTGTTCCCAAATTTCCTGGGGCTGCTGTCGGAGCAGGCAAGACTGGCGTACTCATGTTATTATTTACATGAGAAGCACTAGGAATACCCTGTTTTAAAGAGTTATCATCAGTTAATGAATTACTGTATTATTTTAGTCATATATTAGAAATAACAAAAAAAATTCAAAGTGAGTCAACCTTAGTACTAAAGAAAACTTTGTATTTCATGTCATGTATATCTAAAGGACTCTGAAGAAAAATAAGTAACATTCTTAAACAGAGACCTTTGTAAATATGTCAAGTGACTTTTAAATTACACATGTGACTTGTAATGTTCTGACAGCAACACTAAAAGCAACAAGGATAAGAATTAGCACTTAAAGAATAGTTATCTTTCCTGAAAGGCTCTTTTTGAAAATTAACTAAAGTATGTGCCCCCACTTTAAAGATGGGAGATAAGGAGACAGTGAAGTCAAATAGCTTGCAGAGAGCCGACAGCAGAAAAAGATAAGAGGTCCCAAATTCTAGAACCCTATTGCCCACTGCTATCAGGATTCTAGAATTTGTGAAATGCAGGCACAGAACTATTAGGAACACAATGTTTACAAACTATTATTCAAATTTCTGTATGCGTCAGAGGCACTTTTTTTTTGAACACGGTACACTCATGAACATGAAAACACAGATGGTAATGGATAATGAACAGCTTTCTCTGCAGTTTGTCCCAACAAGACAAGAGAAGCATCATCACAAGTTCCCACCCCCTAAAAAGTCCAATAAATTCAAGAATTATTTTAAAGCACCCACCATTTGATTCTAATTGGGCTCAAAACTTTGTCTTAACCTGAAAAAACAAACCTCTTTGGACAGAAACAAGTTCAATAATATGCATCCAATTCATTTTCTTATTTGAGGAAGGACAGTGAAAAGGGGCTATGAAGGTTTACAATAAGGCTAATCAAATAAATAATTGTTTGGGGATGCTGGGAAGCCCTCTTTTGAACATCTGTTGCTAACAGTTAAATTCTTAAAGCGTCTATGTTGATTCAACTTTAGATGCTAAAAACATACCTGCAACTGTTTTCCATCTGGCTGTGAAGCAATGTAGCTGACTTGTTGGGATGGTGGGGGAGGGGGTGGTGGTGGTGGCAGTCCCTGAGATACACTGGTAGGAGCAGCTACCTGCATGAGAGGCACACCTGTGTGCAGATGCATGGGTAGCGGAGGATGAATGTTATATGGATTGCGCTGGATGTTCATCAAAGGAGCATGAACACCCACTGGATACGGGAAGATATTCATAGGCGGCTGCTGTGCAGTCATTTGTTGCTGCATTACATTCATTTGTGGTTGCATCATATTTATAGGTAGCTGAGAACCATCTCCGTGTTGGTTTGTTTGGTCTTTTAGGTTAGAATCTATCAAAAGAAAAACGGCTTGTAATAAAAAATCATGTTAAAATTTCTTAAGAACCACTGGTTATAGTAAGATTAAACAGCAATTAACAGACTCAGAACACCTAAACCAATCTCCAATCATTTAGTTTAATCCTATCATTTATAAATAATGTGGGCTGATTAAAAAAAATTCTAAAAATTATTAAGAGTAGGTTCACATAATAGCATCTCTCAACATTACCAAAGAATCAGTACCTCAAGAAATTTACTAAAGAAGTAATCATATAAAATTTAATTAGGTTACTAAATTAGAAGATGAACCATTTGTTTTATCTTTAACAAAGCTTTTTTTCTTGCAATGTTCTTAATAAGAACAGCCAAAGAAAGATAAATCATTATTAGACTTACTCATATGAGAATAATGATCAAAAAAATACAAGTGTGCACATTTGAGATACAAGAAATCAAACTTGGGGCACCTGGGAGGCTCAGTCAGTTAAGCATCTGACTCTTGGTTTCAACTCAGGTCGTGATCTCATGGTTCATGGGACTGAGCCCCGTGTCAGGCTCTGCATTGACAGCACAGAGCCTGCTTAGGATTGTCTCTCTCCCTCTCTGCCCCTCCCCCTACTTGCTCACCCTCTCTCTCAAACATTAAAAAAATTTTTTAAAAAGATATCAAAGTTAAATCTTGCACAAGAACATCCCAAATTCTTCTAAGGGAAATAATAAAGATTAGAGCAAATATAAATGATATAGAAATAAAAAAAATATCAGAACAGATCAATGAAACTAGGATCTGGTTCCTTGAAAGAATTAGCGAAATTGACAGCCCCCACCCAGACTTACCAAAAGAAAAGAGAAAGGACCAAAATAAAATCATGAATGAAAAGGAGTGATCACAACCAACACTCCAGAAATACAAACAATTATAAAAGAATATTATGAGCAGTTATAAGCCAACTGGGCAATCTGGAAGAAACAGAGAAATTCCTAGAAACTAAACTACCAAACTGAAACAGGAAGAAAGAAAATTTGAACAGACCAAAAACCAGCAAAGAAATTGAAACAGTAATCAAAAATCTAACGAGAAGAGTCTAAGGCAGATGGCTTCCCAGGGGAATTTTACCAAACATTTAAAGAAGAGTTGATAGTTATTCTTCTGAAACTGTTATTACTGCCCCCCCCCGAAAAAAATAAATGGAAAGAAACTTCCAAATTCATTCTATGAGACTAGCATTACCTTAATTTCAAATCCAGACAAAGACCCCAGTAAAAAGGAGAATTACAGGCCAATATCCCTGATGGACATGGATGTAAAAATTCTCAACAAGATACTAGCAAATTGAATCAAACAGCACATTAAAAGAATTATTCACCACAATCAAGTGGGATTTATTCCTGGGCTGCAGGGCTGGTTCAATATTCACAAATCAATCAACATGATACAGCACATTAATAAAGGATAAGAACCAAGTGATCCTCTCAATAGATGCAGAAAAACCATATGACAAAATACAGCATCAATTCTTGATTAAAAACCCTCAACAAAGTAGGGGTAGTATGAACATGCTTCAACATCATAAAACCCGTATATGAAAGAACCACAGCTAATATCATCCTCAATAGGGGAAAACAGCTTTACCCCTACGGTCAGGAACATGGCAGGGATGTCCATTCTCACCACTATTGTTCAACATAGTACCTGAAGTCCTAGCCTCAGCAATCAGACAACAAAATGAAATAAAAGGTATCCATACTGGCAAGGAAGAGGTCAAACTTTCACTATTTGTAAAGGACATGATACTCTATGTAGCAAACCCAAAAGAGTCTACCAAATAATTACCAGAACCAAAACATGAATTCATCAAAGTCACAGGATATCAAATCAATGTACAGAAATCTGTTGCATTTCTATACACCAATAATGAAGCAGCAGAACGAGAAATCAAGGAATCGATCCCATTTACAATTGCACCAAAAACTGTAAGATACACAGAAATATCCAAAGAGGTAAAAGATCAGTAACTTAAAAACTATAAAACACTTATGAAAGAAACTGGAGAAGAGACAAAATGGAAAAACAGTCCATGCTCATGGACTGGAAGAACAAATACTATTAAAATGTCGATGTTACCCAAAGTAATCTACACATTCAATACAATTCCTAACAAAACACAAGCATGTCTCACAGAGCTAGAACAAACAATTTTAAAATTTGTATGGAATCAGAAAAGACCCCAATAGCCAAAGCAATCTTGAAAAAAATCAAAGCAAGGCAGAAGGCATCACAATTCCAGACTTTAATGTTTTACAAAGCTGCAATCAATCATCACTGGCACAAAAACAGACACACAGATCAATGGAACAGAAAAGAAAACCTAGAAATGGATTCATAACTATATATATGGTCAACTAACCTTCAACAAAATAGAAAAGAACATCTAATGGAAAAAAGATGGTCTCTTCAACAAATGGTGCTGGGAAAACTAGACAGCAACATGAAAAAGAATGAAACGACCATATTCTTGCACTATATACAAAAATAAATTCAAAATAGATGAAAGATCTAAATGTGAGACAGGAAACCATCAAAATCCTACAGGAGAATACAGTCAGCAACCTCTTTGACCTCAGCCGGAGCAAACTTCTTGCTAGATATGTTGTCAAAGGCCAGGGAAACAAAAATGAACTACTGGGACTTCATCAAGATAAAAGTCTCCTGGACCATGAATGAAACAATCAAAAAAACTAATGGGAGAAGATATCTGCAAAGGGCATATCAGATAAAGGGCTAGTATTCAAAATCTATAAAGAACTTATCAAACTCAACATCCAAAAAATAAATAATCCAGTGAAGAATGAGCAGAGGACATGATCACACTTTACTCCAAAGAAGACATCCAGATGGCCAACAGACACATGAAATGATGCTCAACGTCATTCATCATTAAGGAAACACAAATCAAAACCACATAAGATATAACCTCACTCACACCTGTCAGAATGGCTAAAATTAACAACTTAGGAAACAACAGATGTTGGCGAGGATGCGGAGAAAAGGGCAATCCTTTTGAACTGTTGGTGGGAATGAAAACTGGTGCAGCCACTCTGGAAAATAGTATGGAGGTTCCTCAAAAAGTTAAAAATAGAACTACCCTTTGACTGTAACTGCACTACTAGCTATTTATCCAAAGGAAACAAAAATGCTCATCTGAAGGGGCACATGCACCTCCATATTTATAGTAGCACTATCAACAATAGCCAAATTATGGAAAGAGCCTAAATGTGCATCCACTGACGAAGGAAAAAAGAAGGAAAAGAATTTAATGATTCATCACTTACATACAACATCCAATGCTCATCACAAATGCCCTCCTTAATATCCATCAGCGATTTAGCCCATTCCTCCACCCAGCACCCCTCCAGCAACCCTGTTTGATTACACAATCAAAAAGAATGAAATCTTGCCATTTTGCAACAATGTTGATGGAACTGAAGAGTATTATGCTAAGCAAAATCAGTCAAAAAAAGACAAGTATCATATGACTTCACTTATATGTGGAATTTGAGAAACAAAACATATGAACACAGGGAGAGGGAAGGAAAAATAAGATAAAAATAGAAAGGGAGGCAAACCAAAAGAGACTCTTATTAGAGACAGGGAGACACAGAATCTCCAGGCTCCAGGCTCTGAGCCGTCGGCATAGAGCCTGACATGGGGCTCAAACTCATGAGGTGTGAGATCACATGAGCCGAAGTCAGACATTTAACGAACTGAGCCACCCAGGTGCCTCCCATTAAGACTCTTAAATATAGAGAACAAACTAAGGGTTGCTAGAGGGGTGTTGGGTGGGGGGGATGGGCTAAATGGGTGATGGGTATTAAGGAGGGCACTTGTGATGAACACTGAATAGTGTACATAAGTGATGAATCACTAAATTCTATTCCTGAAAACCAATACCACACTATATGTTAACTTGAATTTAAATTTAAAAAATCCCAAGTTCTATTGTAGCAAACTGTACTTAAACTAGTTAAGCCTTTGACAAGGTTGGAGGAAGGGACAGTTAAAAAGGCAGTAAATACTGACATATATGTATATACATTCATATATATATTCTGATATATGTATATATTTATATAATGCAAAGTGACTTTTTAAATGGGATTTAACATAGTAAAACTAAGTACAGATCATTACAATTCATAAAGTTTTATTTAAAATTTTTCTTAAATGTTTTTTATTTCTGAGAGAGAGAGACAGGGTGAGCAGGGTAGAGTCAGAGAGAGAGAGAAACACAGAATCCAAAAAGGCTCCAGGCTCTGAGCTAGCTGTCAGCACAGAGCCCGACGCCGGGGCCACGAGATCATGACCTGAGCCAAAGTCAGACGCTTAACTGACTGAGCCACCCAGGAGCCCCTATGGAGTTTTAAATTTATAATCCCTTCCTCAAATAAAAATGTTGCTAGAGTATATTACCTTGTTCAGTTGGTTCCTCTTCTTGTCTCATCCATCCAGACTGTGAACCTGAAGAATTCCTCCCTCGTCTTGAGTAATAGTTTTGTACATCTGCTGGTAGAGTCTTTCTCACAGCCCAACTAGATGCAGATGTCCACCCAGATCTATCTGCCGGTGTATCAAATGAGAACTCTTGTTGCTCATTTTTCCGTTTATAGGGTTGCTGTTCCACGAACTTGAAAGACTCATTCCCTGAACTATTTGAATTCCCTGAGAGGGGTTTTCGGTTTTGCCACCGATTTTCACTTTGATCTGTATAGGCAAAACCACCTCTGTAAGTGCCTCTGCCACGGTTACCTCTACCACGGTTAGACATCCAACCTGAACCAAAGTTTTTATTCCAAGAATTCCCTGAATTTTCATTTCTGTTTTCTTCCCAGTGAGAATCTTTTAACTTTTCTGGATTTCTGGTCCGTGGATCAGGCCCAGAATTTATTTTTTCTGTTACCCAACTGGGACAGTCATTTCTATGTTTGTCAGCAGAATTTGGATCCTCAGCATCTGGACCGATGTCATTTTTTTCTTTTCTTGTATTTTCATTCTGTTTCTCTGGATCATTCTTTCTGTACCGATCATTTCCTCGTGGACATCTCCAACCATCATTTGCCCATCTTTCCTTCCACCGAGGAGAGTAAGTATCTCTGTCATTTCTACCAAACGATGAACTCTTAATTTTTGTTCTAGATCTTGATGGTGACCTTGAACGAGATCTGGACCTAGACCATCTCCTGGTTCTTCTTACTCGATCTCGGTCTCTCCGTGACCCATCTCTATCACTTTCTCTTTCTCTGCTCCGAGACCTGGATTTTTCTCTTGGGGAAGAATCTTTGACTCTTGACTGAGATCTTCTGTTTTCTCTAGAAGTGTCTCTTTTGGGGGAGGGTGATGCAGATCTTTTGCTTTCCTTCGTGCTATCTCTTTTTGGAGATCGAGACTGAGATCGTCTCCTTTCTTTTGCGATATCTTGTTTTGGGGACTGAGAACGAGATTTTCTACGTCCTCTTGCAGATTCTTTCTTGGGAGATGGTGATCGAGACTTCCTGTTTTCTTTTCCAGTTTCTCTTTTAGGAGACGGAGACTGAGACCTCTTCTTTTCTCGTGCAGTGTCTCTGTTGGGAGACCAAGTTGTAGACGGGGAGTGAAATCTAGATCTTCGGGTACGAGGCTTTTTGGCTTTCTCCATCACGTCTACTGGGCTTTCAGATGGCTGACATATAGTTTCAGCCTTTCCATTTGCAGGATCAGAAGATGGCATGTTGTTTTGAGAACTGTGCTCCACAGAATTTTCATTCAATTGTGTGGTATCAGCATTTACAGAAGGCTCAATTTCAGATTCATTCTGGTCACTGCAAAATGAATCACACTCCATAGGTATCATTTCATTGTCGTCCTCATTAAAATGCTTCTGAATTTGTTCAATGTGTGTGTTAGGCAATTCTGTAGATCTGGAATGTTCAATAGGAGATTCGGTCTTGTCCTCTAAAGATTTGTCTAATTTGGTGTTCTGATTATTTTTTAATAAATTATTTTCAGAATCTTGAATACTATTTAAATTTTCATTCTCTGAAGTATTACATGTTGCAGTTACTTCTTTATCTTCAGTTTCAACATGCCCAAGCAATTGAACCTCTGAGTCCTCTATGGATTTTTTGCTCACTATTTGTATAATTCTACCCTCAGAAGGTTCTAATTTGGGGCTGCCTACAAGCTGTTCTGTTTTTACTACTGAATCTTTATGATCAATAATTTCTACTATAGGACTTTCCATAACTTTTTCTTCATTAATCACTGACTCTGAATTCTCTGGTAACTCACCTAAGCTTGGTACAGGTTGGTATACTTCAATTTCAGATGAACATGTAGAAAAATCATCTGGAGGCTGACCTGTACATTTGTCTGCTTTTACCTCCGATTCTGAAGGTCCAGATGTTTGGTCTTGACTTTCCAATGTTTCACCTTCTTTTCCAGAAATATTTTTAGGAGTCTCGCTTTCTAAACATAAAACATTCGCCTCTATACTTGTATTCTCAACTTTTTGAATATCCTCTTCCTCTCCAACTAGTACAGGAGGTTCTTCGGTATGAGACTCAGAATATGAAGATTCCACTGCTTCCTCTGTATCACGGTCCTCAGTATATTCCTCATTTTCTTCTACCTGTTCACTGCAACTTCTCAAGCCATTAGCAGACTCATTTTCAACATTTGACTGCACAGTACAATTGTTACTACTTTCTGCATCTGATTGGTGCTCTTTCTCTAACACAGGTGGTGTATCAGATTCTGCTGTTTCTTCATCTACTGAATCACTGGAAGATGATTTTTCAGGGGGAGGTATAGAGCTCCGAAGTTTCTTTTTCAATAAAGGTGGTTTTCTTCCTCTTCTTACAGACTTCCGTTTTGGAGCCTGTCTTGTTTGCTTTTCTGACACAGCTGAAGAGGAAACACTTACAGATGGATTGTTGTTATCTGGGGCATCACACCCAGAATTATTTGATACTGGGGATTTCTGGGACTGACTGACTGTTTCAGCTCTTGTGTTACGTGTAGATCTCCTTGTAGGAGTTGTTGCTGCAGGTTTTCGTCTTGATCCTCTGGTGTTTGATGTACCAGAAGTCTGCTTCTTCTCTTCTCCTTCTTGAGTATGTGCTAATGCATATCCCTTGCAAGAGGTACCTAATGATATATATTTTTAAAGTAAAAAGTAAGTTTGTTTCAATAAAATGATAATAGTTTGGCTTCATTAGTATAAAATACATGTCGATAAAAGAGTGAAACAAAATGTACTTCTGAATCAAATGATGAATAGCTACTAACATCTAAGTAACAGCAGGTATTTATCTGGTTCTTTTAATGCTATGGAAATAAGTTCTTATAAAATTTGAATTCATGTGGACAATTTATAGGGGGCAAAAAAAAAAAGAAAATATGTTTGGTCTGATAACTGCCATCTTGGTATTACCTAGGCAAAATGCGATAGAAACAAGTCATCCACAAATATATAAAGACTGAAACTGGGGCGCCTGGGTGGCTTAGTCGGGTAAGCGTCCGACTTTCGCTTAGGTCACGATCTCGCGGTTTGTGGGTTCGAGCCCCGCGTCGGGCTCTGTGCTGACTGCCAGCTCAGAGCCGGGAGCCTGTTTCAGAGTCTGTAGCTCCCTCTCTCTCTGACCCTCCCCTGCTCACGCTGTCTCTCTCTCTCTCCTAGAAATAAATAAAACATTAAAAAAAAAAAAAAAAAGACTGAAACTGTTCACAATAGGAGATGCAACTTCTAAAGATCTACATTTTGGACACCAAAGCCCTAAACAGAAAGGAGACTTCTAACCAGTTCCTCGAAGTATTGAAGGAATGTCTTCATGTAATGTATGTAATGTCTTAAAGTAAAAAAAAAAAAAAAAATTCTAACTAACTGAAATAATTTAGAAGTCCCTGTCCACATATTTACAGAAATACACAGAAATTACTATCTGTATATTATTTTTACAGCTTTTCTAGGTCATTAACACTCACTTTTTAGGATAGTGGAAAAAAGCTAATAATTTTTTTAAAACTAGAAAAACGTTTCACAAACTTTACCAAAATTTTCTATAGATATGGTACTTGTTGGAAAAATAGTTCTTGGCAACACAGAAGAGATGAGAGGAAGCACTTGTGTTTCAATATTCCAGGGCATAAAACCAATTCTGAAAATTCAAAACAAAACAAAAACATTTTTGTTTACATGTTTTAAAAAATTATATCAACTATTTAAAATTATTAATTTTTCCAAATCAGGTTAGCAACGTTAAAATACAGTGTACTTAAATTATTTTTTGCCAAAGTAACTAAAAATGTGAATTCAAGGTTACTCATTGTTCAAAGATGGCTGTCAACTGGCTACAAAAAACTTTTAAAAGCATGTTTTGCTGATAAATTAATGGCAAAAGGAGATGAAGGTTAACTTCGTATATAACACGTTTTTTCTTTTAAATAATGTAATATTTTGTCAAAAAAATTTTTTAGCTTCTGTTCTCCTCCATTCTAAAAAAAAAAAACCAACGTGGAAAATAAAATGTATAGATCGATAAAATGCACAGATTTTAAGTCTACAGTTTGATGACCTGTGACTAATGTATATATATCTGTGGAACCACCACCACCCCCCCAAACCAAGAAACAGAACATTTCCACCAACCAGAAAGTGCCTTCATGCCCCTTGAGCCCCAACCCCTTCCCTTTCTAGACAACCAAAGAGATAATTTATCCAAGTTAATCAAATCAAGGTTTTAATGAAATTAGCAAGGTTAAAGAGAAATCAGTCCATGAATAAATAATAGAACTTGGAAACAGAACGGTATAACTTAAATTTGAAGCATATCATATACACATGGTTACATTTTATGTTAGAGTTGTTTCATAGCATGTATCAAAAGGACAAATATCAAAATAAATCATTTTTAAAAAGAAAAGAACTGATTTCTATTGCTTTATTATACTATAAAGTTCCTCAACCTTAGCTCCTAATGTTCCTATGGACCTAAGTTTCTGCATCCAAACGCAATTGACTCTCAGCTTTTTTCTGATTTGTATTTGTTCAGTTCAGGTCTCCTAACAAAAAACTACTTTATCCAGTATAAAGTGAGATTGTGGAGTAGGTGGAGAAGAGAAAAGCTTCAAAAACAATGTGCAACTTGTACATACAAAAAATATAAAACTCTGAGATTTTGTATTATATATATCCAGACTTCCTGTTTTTACTTCTATTGATGCTAGATGGTGAAGGTCCTCTGCAAAACTATACTGCAGTGTTATATAAGATAAAGGTATAACGTTACAGGAATGAATATAAAACTCGGGCAAGGGCCTTAATCTTTACATGGGTACCTGAATTAAGTATATATATAATACACTAGCCATGTGACAGTAGATTCAGGACTTAGACTAAGGAGGGTCTGTATTATAGAAAAGTCATGAATGCAGAACAAAGTACAAAGACTTGATCAAATAGTTATTGAGAAGACTCTTTTAGAGAGGGAAATGTCATGACAAAAGCAATGCATCAGCTAACAGCACAAAGGTAAAATTGGAATGGAAGAACAGAAGGATGACAGATCTGAATGCAATTATTAATAATGAATCTTATTTTGGTGCTCTCCCTTTTAAATGACTCAAATAAATATTAAAATATTTAAACAGATAAATAAGGGTACTTTTAAAGGGGTTCTTTAAATAGCAATCTTCTTTAGGTATTTGAAACACCAAGTTTAATTTGCACAAAACTTTCTTAGAAACATAACTATTAAGATATCTCTGTGCTTAAGTACTGATGGTATCGTGTGCTCATGTGAGCATGTGAACACTTTGGTAAACAATTTTTTTTTTTTTTTTACCTTCCAATCCCAGGTGATGTAGCAGGAAACCATGACAATTCCAATTCCTGTCTCTTCTGCCTAATCAATGCATTCATTTCATTGACCTCTATAAATTCTGTACTAAAAGATAAATTTTAGACTTTCATCAGAACTCCAGAAATTTAAGTTCAGCATAACAAGTGGGTTAATATCATGAATAGCACTAGCATTATAAACCACATTTAAAAGAATAAGTACCTTTGCCTAAATACCTTCAAAATGAATTCATTCCTATAAAATTTTTACATCACAAATCAAAATAGTATTGATCTGCTTCATAAAAATAATGCTTGAATTTATATCTTCGGTGACAGGGTATTTTAAAAGTCTTTTATATATTTAAAAGATATATAAGAATAATATCCTTATTACTCAGAGAAAAAAGCAACACTGTTTTCTATCCCATGAACCAAAGCTGTTGCAAGCAGTGCCAGCAAAAATTGTACCTGCAACAGTTTTCCATCTGAAATTAAGCATAAGACAAAAGGAAAAAACAGAGGAAGGTATAGTTACTGTAACCAAAAATGGGTATAGTTCAGTTTCTTTAAAAGGCTACTCACATGTTACTGTTTTCTTTGGTACCTTGAGCCAACCTCTAAAATTAAATCATACAATCTTAACCTGTCTTCTTCATTCAACCAAAGCTAAGTGATTTTAAAACCCCAACTTAATCTTCAAATTCCAGAAGTACCTACTTAGTATCTACATACCAAACACTACAGATTCAAAGATGACTGGATCTACTCTAAAAGGGTTCTGCTTGATTACAATTTAACAAGTAGCTTTACTTCTCTATTAAAATGAAAAACCTGTGTAGAACAATTCATTATTAATGAAAACAATACCCACTAGATCATAGGCAGTCATCATATAATACAGAGGATAACAAAATAATAGGTGTTCTCCTTCCATGAACTAATTTATTTTCCAAAAGAAACAAAAACAAAATACAAGGTAAGCCTTTATGTTTGTTGAGCCAGAACTTAAATTTTTACCAAAAGTTACTTATAATAATTAAAGATCAAATATAAAAGCATCCATTAAAAATAGAAAATACTAACCAGTAAGTTCTACAGGTAAAAGAAGATTCTCCAGTGTGATTACTAGAAGAAAACATATTGGAGAAAAAATTTCTGAAGCACTGACTTGTACACTGATTTGATCTTCGAGGCTAGAAAAGTAAAAGGAAGTTAGTGAAACAGCAAACAACAAACCTCCATGATAGGTAATAGTTATAATTTAAACATTTTGATATACATGAGTTATAGAGTTATGGACTAAACAACCATAAAGTGTTATTACCTAAGAAAAAGATTTTTCTTTATTTGAACAAACATTATTTTTTTAATGTTTATTTTATTTTTTTTTTGCGGGGGGGGGGGGGGCGGGGGNCACTTAACCTACTAAACCACCAGGCGCCCCTATCTGAACAAACCTTATTTATCTTTATTGTTGCAGTTTTCTTTCCTTCCATTTCACTGTGTGTAGGGTTTCCTGTACAAAGACATAAAAAGACTCCATTACCTTGTCTTAATTTTTATTTGAAAAGGTTGTACACCAGTACTGATACTGGCATAATGACAAGAGAAAGTTAAAATATGTAGAAAAGTTAAATTTAAGATAATAGTATCTGCATTTGTATAATTTTTCCAAATGCTGATTTAATCTTGTTAAGCTGCAGATACAAAGAAAAGGCCACAACACAAAATGTGTGAGGCATGCTCAGAGCATTAGTATTAAAATTCTAGTTGACATTTTTTGGCAGCCTGTGCAAATTTAAACCACCTTGTTACAAAAAAATACACACACACACACACACACAATGTCAAATTATTTAATAGCAGTACTACACTTAGTATGTTCTTTCCAGCTATAACCTAAAAATCAGGCACTGTTAACTGACCTCAAGTAGGAGCTGATCAGAGGAAATGGGGTCATCAGCCCTTGTCAACCATAAATTATCATTTAGCTACTGGCACCAACATCAAGTACTCTCCTTCCTCCTCAAACTTTATAATTAAAATTAAGAAGAGCAGAAGTATTGATAAAATAGCTCTGTTATAGCACTGTTTTTGGCTATGTGGCTTATGATTTGGGTTTCTTTGGTTTTACCTGTCACATCCAGAAATTTATTTCAATGGATACACACTTCCACATTAAGCAAGATAAAGGACAGTTTCTGCTAACCACAAACATTATGTTAACATCTTTACAGATTACCGCTCATAAAGCCTATGTTACTAGTCATCTCTAGCTATCAGTACATCTTATCTGCAACAAACCACTGCTGGTACTGTTGTCACTGCTCTCGCCTGAGAACTCTAGAAAAAGTGTACAAGGCAAATGACAACAGGTCTTTTCAATCTAATGCCTTGCTTGCCTCACAAAAGGCCTGCCTTGCTTGCCTCACAAAAGGCCTAGTGACTTTGTTAAAAAATAAATCATTCTAATGAGGCCTGTGTCCTGCTAATGTAAGACCATATGTATTTGGGGTTTCTTCTGTCAGTCCAGTTGGTAATAGGCTACTTTCTACTTAATAGCATACTAATTTTCTTTTAAGTTACTATATACAACAGCTGTGTGGTTTCCTGGTATTTTTGCATCCTTCACACATTTCCCACCCAGCACTGTTCTAACAAATGTAATTTCAACAATGGGGAAAGAGGGGTGCTGGCTGAGTTCCAGGAGCTTATTTTCTTATTCTCCAATGCATATTTAAAAGATAATGAATTTTTAAATTGCATAAAGAAGCAAGGTACAAAAAAGTGTGGTAGGTACCCAGCCACATTCTTAGAAGTAACTATTTCCTTCAACTAGACATAGATTTGCTGTGTTGTAGCTATATAGTGTCTTTCATACCCTAATGGGTAGGTATTGTGTTCTTTTCATTCAAGGTTCATTCACCTACTACTTACTGAGTATATTGTGTTTACACAGCATTCCTTCACTTAGAAACCTATCTCAGGAAGCCACCATTAGAATGCTCTCTACAGGAAGAACTGTTTATTTTCTCGCCAATGTTAAATATGAGTAGCTAGTCCAAATGCAATTTCACTTATTTCTGGGTAATTTTCAGGTAATTACTGAGCAGCTCCAATACCAATCTCAAAAACATTCAATACTGGTGGATTTATCTAAATTGTGGTCTCCCAGAGACCATTTCACAAATCCACTCTACTCACCTACCTGCCTTTGGACAGCAATAACAGGTCTTTTCATTTCTTTCTGTTTTATTTATTTTTGAGAGAGAGAGAGACAGAGCACAAGCAGGGGAGGGGCAAAGAGAGGGAGACACAGAATCTGAAGCAGGCTCCAGGGTCTGAGCTGTCAGCACAAAGCCTGATGCGGGGCTCAGGCCGTGAGATCATGACTTGAGCTGAAGTTGGGACACTCAACCAACTAAGCTACCCAAGACACCCCTTTTCATTTTACCACCCAAGCACTCCTTTACATTTCATTATCAAAGTAATACATGTACATTCTTTAAGAAGTCAAACAGCACTTCTAGGCTTAAAGAGAAAAACTACAGATATTCCCACTCCCTAAAAGCACTCATCAAATCCCTTCAGGGTTTTTTTCTAATATTTGCTTCTTTATTTTTAAATAACATGCTTATACTACTCTACTTTGATTTTTCTGGTTTCAAGTATTTTCTAATTTTTTACCATAGCAGAGAAAGACTTTATTCTTTTTTTTTCATTTCTTCAACATTTTATTTATTTCTGAGATAGAGAGAGAGACAGCATGAGAAGGAGAGGGTCAGAGAGAGAGAAGGAGACACAGAATCTGAAACAGGCTCCAGGCTCTGAGCTAGTTGTCAGCATAGAGCCCGACGTGGGGCTCGAACCCATGAACTGCAAGATCATGACCTGAGCCGAAGTCGGCTGCCCAACCGACTGAGCCACCCAGGCGCCCCAAGACTTTAGTCTTATACCACTGTCCTACCTACCTCCTTAGGTGCTTCCACCCAATGTTCTTTTTGATATATCAACATTTGATATAAGCATTACATTACTATAACTATATACACATTATTCACAGCTGAACCATGAACTAAATTATTATTTTCTTGTGCAACATCTTGCTTTTCCTAGGATTAATAACTACTTTGTTTTCTCTTCTCCTGTTTTGTCTATAATACCTATCATTAATTTAACTAACTCTACAAGTATAAGTCTCCTCTTAATATACTCAAACACATCTATGCATCCACCAAGACTGTTTCCTACTCTCGTGGAAATACTACTCCTTTGTCCTGTTCAAGGCTGAACTGGTAACTCTAAAAGTTGTTTAATAGGTCATTCTCAACTATCCTCTATCATCATCCTAATAATCCCATTTATCTTTTTGCTGGGTTGGAACTCATTTTCTGAATCTCACATTGTTCCTTCATTTACTTTCTCATTTAGTGAAGCATGCACATCCTCCAGTAGAATTCTGAGGAAGTGTTTAGGAATCAATTTTTGAGGGTTTTTTAAAATGTTTTTTATTTATTTCTGAGAGAGACAGTGTGAGCAGGGGAGGGTCAAAGAGAGAGGGAGACACAGAATCTGAGACAGGCTCCAAGCTCTGAGCTAGCTGTCAGCACAGAGCCCAACACGGGGCTCGAACCCATGAAACATGTGATGATGACCTGAGCTGAAGTCAGATGCTCAGCCGACTGAGCCACCCAGGCACCTCAATTTTTGAGTTCCTACATGTTTTAGAATGTCTTCATTCTACCCTAATACTTGACTGACAGTTTAACAGGGTTTAGAATGTTGGTTAGTAATTATTTTCCCCAAAATGTTCAAGGCTTTACTCTAGTGCTCCATCTGTTGTTGATAACACTCTTTTATACATGGTCTGTTCTCTCTCCAGAACCTCTTAGGAAGTTGTGATCTGCAGAGTTCTAGAATTTTATGAAGCATGTCAGTTCTTTCCTAATTTACCAGGTGTTAGGTTAAGTCTTTATCTGGATACTCACAGACTACTCTTCTGAGAAATTTTCTTTGTAGTGCTTTTTCTTTTTTTTTTTTTTTTTTTTTTTAGTTCTTTTTCTTGATAACTTTCTGCCTTTTGGACTTTTTCCTTTCTGAAATTTTATTATTCAATACTGGACCTCACAGACTAATACTCTAAGTTGTCTTGTTAACTTCTCATCCCGCTTTCTGAGATTTCTCAGCTTATCATCTATCCCTGCTGAATTTATAAAATCTCTACTATATTTTAAACTTCCAAAAGTTTTATTTTTTTAGTCTTTCCTGTTTCAGTGAGGAAGTATCCCTTCTCTTATCTCTGAGAATATTAATTTTTAAGTTATTCTGTTTCCCAGCTCTTGGTTTGTTCTATCAGGTTCCTTTTGTCTCTGTTTTGATCTCTATTATATTGGAGGTTTCCGCAAATGTCTGGTGATCCTTAATTTGTGGGACACTAAAATACTGATTGGAAATGGTGATGGATGGTCAGAGCCTTTCAACTAACGGGTTTCACTACAGGATGATCAAGCAAAGATCTGGCTTTTTCATCCGGAGACTCCCAAATATCAGTATCTTAAGTATTTTCTCTTACACAAAACAGTATCCCAGAAGATGCCTCCTCCCTCCCACTTTGGGAATAAGCAAGACTGCTAGTGCTTTGGGAAATGACCATGGGTAGAGAACTAGAGGCCTTAACATTTGACTTAATTTCCCTCTCTTTATGGTTGTTTCCTCTATCCTCATTTGTGCCAGAGTTTAATCTGGTTTAACCACTCACTTTAGAGAGTAAGCCTTCAGTCTCTGCCTGGGTGTAGACTCCTCCGTCTACCCTGTTCAGCCAAGAATCTGCAGGATAAAGTCATTTAAAACATTTTTCCAATTCTGTTTTTTGGCACCACCCACATCTCTGCCTTCAAAGATAATGGAAGCCATCAGATTCAAGACAGTCTAAGGTTCTGTAGTATATGAACTGATTTCTTCTTAACTCCACTCTTCCCATGAAAAGGTTTAGGTTTCACCTTTCTGCTAAGACAGTTTTTTTAAAAGTAAACTCCATGCGCCACGTGGGGCTTGAACTCACAATGCCAAGATGAAGAGGTGCATGGTCTACCGACTGGACCAACAAGAGCCTCATCTGCTCACCATTCACCCCACAGAATCACTTTCAAGTTCTGTGGACATCTCTTATCTGCTGTCTCTTCTCTCTAGTTCTTCGTCTTGTAGCTTTAAATTTTTCATTCCTTTGTTCTCAATTTAGTAGGGTTTTGGGAATGATTAGAGAATTAAACAGGTGCTATGTTTATCAATCTGGTATGCTTAGGTGGAAGCTTGTCTTATTTGTTTGAATTCAGCGTATCCTAAAACATGTTTCATGAAATGCTAATCTCAAAAGATGTTTTATGAAAACATCTTTTCCTACAATACAAACTAGTATAAAAAGGCTCTTAGTTTAGAGCCCAGTATTTAGGAGGTACCCAATTACAGTTTGATTAATTAATTCCAAAGTTAGTAAAGACAGAATTAAATGAATTTAGCATATACTTAAAGAAATACTCCATTTAGAAATGCCTGAAACAGGTATACTTTTTATAAACTACATCAATTATAAACTATTAGCCCAAACCAAAGATTAATGTTCATTCTAAGAACAAAGTACATGAAGGAGTTCAAAATTTTAAAAATATGACAACTCCGTTATCTAGCACTCGTGAAGAATGAAAACTGACATTTCCTTAACAAATTTGTCAAAAGGTATGTTAGCTAGCCTTTCCCAATATCTTTAGTGAGGCAACACTATCTTCATTAAAAGAAGAAACTAAATTAAACAGTTTACATAATTTTACTAGAGTCACAGACAGAAAAACCAGTACAAAACCCAAGAGGCCCAACTTCTAATAAAATTGTCTATTAGGCCTGCTAGAATTTTACTAATGTTATATTCGTTATTTATAATCCAGATAAAAGAATTTCATAGTTTCATATGCTCTTTTCATTAGTTTGAGTAGCATATAACATAAAGATAAATAACTTCAGGCATAAGTTCACACGTGAACAGCCCCTTCCTGCTTCAAAAAATTTTAAGAAATAAAAGAATCTAAACTCAGTTGCTTCTAAAATTTACTTAAGCAAGAGCACCTGGGTAGCTCAGTCAGTTAAGCATCTGACTTCAGCTCAGGTCACAAACTCATGGTTCATGGGTTTGAGCCCCGTGTTGGGGTCTGTGCTGACAGCGAGCTCAGAGCCTGGAGCCTATCTTTGGATACTGTGTCTCCCTCTCTCTCTGACCCTCCCCTGCTCACGCTGTCTCTGTCTTCCTCTCTCTCTCTCTCTCAGAAATAAGTAAAACATTTAAGAAAAAATTTTTAATAAATAAAACATTAAAAAAAAAATTACTTAAAGCAGTCCCAGGTAAAGAGACAGACAAGATTTCCTCAAGTTCTTTTGTAAAAGATTTAAAGTACCCTTACGACACAATGGCTCCTGTTCAGTGTAACTGCGTGAAGAAATAAAGATGGATTTAATTTGTACAACTTGCCACTAACTCTACCTTCACCTTAACTTAATCTCTTAGTTTTGTAAGATATTTCCTCATAATTACCTACGTGTTAGTACTTCTGTAGTGCCAACTCATAAACTACAGTGAGTATTTCTGACTATCCTAAATCAAACAAATAATTCAGGCATCTTAACTTAGTAGGCACAGCACTCAGTGACAGGCTTTAATCTTTTGGCAGAAATAGTTTTCTCTATAAAAATAAGTCCAGGCAGAAGATACACGCTAAAGGAAATTACAATAGTCTTAAAATTAATATTAATATAGTGAGAGCATGCCAAATTACCGAAATAAAATCTATAACATCATGTAATCTTCTTCAGCAGTGAATTTTATATCAGATCCTAGAGTTACTAAGCAAAGACTATCCATAAAAAAAGATGCTAATCTATAGCAATGACAGAAAAGCAAAGTTTTGATATCTAAAGTTTTTAATGAAAGAAAAATGATATCTGACCACAGAAGCCCTTGTGCGATTCACGTTAATAGTAAATTCAGAGACAATAAATGTGAGGACCTATAAACCTGAGAGGTCATTTTAATTCCAATCAGAAAAAGTAACAACATCCAAACTTCACAGTATAAAAACTGAAGTTGATTATCATTTAAGAACAATGAATTCATTACTTATTTCTATCTATAAATAGAAATTCACTGTAACCTAACCTGGAAAATAAATGCTCACCACTTGTTTACAAACAGCTCAGTAAGTTATTCTCTGGAGCAGAATAAACAGCCTAAGTTCTGAGAACGAGTCACAAAACACTACCATGCTATTTTTCTCAGGCCCTGTTGCAACGCTTGCATGAGAGAATCATGTACTAGACAAGAACAAAAGACAGTAATATTTAACTGCTCCTGTAGATAAATATGTAAAGGTGCTTTGTTTCCAAAGTTTTAAATTAGAAATGTAGCTAGAGGCCAAACCCACAACTTCGGCTGTAACTAACTACTCACTGTCACAGAATTCTCCCAGCAACTATAAGGCTATTGCTTACAGTTTCTGGCCTGCAAGGTATTTTATCTCATCTCCCCTAAGAACTTCTGCACTAATGAGTGGCGTACACCACATGCAGACTGCTAACCATCAAGTAATTTGAAGACACTCTTCCTTTTCTAACACAAATACACAGACAACATGCTTACACACACACCCACCCAATCTCACTCAGCTCTTCCCTCCTTCCAAGCAGAGCATAAAAAGGGTTAGGGCAGAGAACAGCATAAATGACTCCAGGAAGAAAATAGTTTATATAGGACTGACACAATGTATAGAGCTCAGTGGAGTTCTGTGCATGGCTATTTTCCAAACTAAAATGTAACTACTAAGAACTTTAACACAAGTATTAAAGTAAGAAACAAAAAAGGCAGAAAATACAAGTAAAAAAAATAACTTACTATGAGTCATCTTCAAATCATAAAGCTTTGCATGTAATAGATCTTCTTTTATGACTTTTTTTCTGTAAATATCAACAAAGAGGTGAAATAACTAAGAGAAAAATTGTCATTCTGCTTATTTTCAATTCACTGTCAACCAAAATGAAATTATGCATGGAGTTTTAAATTCTAGCAAAGAAACCATGACTAGCAGCCACTCCCACTCCTATGACTTACAAAGGAGGTTCATAACCAAGAAACAAAAAAACCATGGCAATCTCTTCCCCTGGAACTGACAGAAAGTATCAGGAAACGAGAGGTGTCAGGGTTTTTTTTACTGCTTTACAAGGGAGAGGCAACAATGAATGGATATCTAAGTGCTGTAGAGACTAGTTTACATGTAGGAAATATAAGACGGAATGAGATGCTAAAAACATCCACAGACTCAAAAAAAAACAACTATATCCAATAGCTGATAGTCTTTCCACTTTGGGAGGAAACATGAAGGAGCTGACTTGGTGGATGAAAGCAAATTATTATTTTGCATCTGTTATTTCTTTTTACCATCCCACTGCCACAAATCCCTGAGAAAAAAAAGCAGTCAAACATATGAACTATCCCAGCTGCGTTAGACCCACTGTATGACCCTGTTACAGGACATACAGTAATGACCACTGTACTCTCACTCAGGTAGGGTAATTCAGAGAAAGCACAAATATGCATGTCCATGACAGTCATAGCCAGTGATAGATGTATTAAGAATGAAGCTGCAGAAGTTCTTCAGTGTGCCTGGGAAAAGGGTGCTCCTATCTTTTACTTAAACATAAATGCAAAAATCAAAGCCGATTCATACAGTTAAAATGCAAAAATCAAAGCCGATTCATACAGTTAAAAGAAAATCTTAATAAAATTTCTGTAATGCAGTTACTAACTTGGATTTATGGTTGGGCTCTTAGAATGGGTGTCCCACGAATCCCTTAAAGTCATATACAAAAGTATCTTTTATGACATGTTTTTCAGGTAGGTGACTGTAGCCTTATGTAAAGTCTCAAAGAAGTCCATAACTTCCAAAAAGAGCTAAAGAGCTACAGGATTATGTATTGTGGCATAATTTATATCATGTGACAAATGTGATAATAAGAACTACTGTCAACTGTTTTGGTAATTAAATAAATATACCCTTAAAAATTAATATTCTGATTAAATGTACTAATGAATCAAAGATTTAGTTATGAATTTTACAATATATATTTCTTAAGGATACAATTTTTGGACAGCACTGCATATATGTCAGATCAAAATGGGCTTAAATTTTAAACGTATTAGAACAATTTAAGTATTAAGTTAATTTCCAGTATACTATTAAATCAATTTAGTTCAAAAAATATGTTAAATACCTATTAAATTCATGTACTAACAAGTACTATATTTCTAGGCAATTAGGCTTTTTTTATCATTTTATCTTTTTTTTTCTTAGTTTATTGTCAAGTTGGTTTCCATATAACACCCAGTGCTCATCCCCACAAGTGCCCTCCTCCAGGCCCATCACCTCCCCTCCCCTCTTCCACACCCCCTTCAGCCCTGTTTGTTCTCAGCATTCAAGAGTCTCTCATGGTTTGCCTCCCTCCCTCTCCCCCACTATTTTTCCCCTTCGCCTCCCCCAAAGTCCTCCATTAAGTTCCTCCTAATCCACCTATACGTGCAAGCATATGGTATCTGTCCTTCTCTGCCTGATTTATTTCACTCAGCACAACACCCTCAAGGTCCATCCATGTTGCTATACATGGCCAGACTTCATTCTTTCTCATTGCCATGTAGTATTCCATTGTATAGATAAACCACATCTTCTTGATCCATTCATCCGCTGATGGACACTTAGGCTCTTTCCATGTTTTGGCTACTGTTGAGAGTGCTGCTATGAACATTGGGGTTCACGTGACCCTATGCAGGAGCACTCCTGTATCCCCTGGGCAAATTCCTAGCAGTTCTATTGCTGGGTCATAGGGGAGTTCTATTGTTACTTTTTTGAGGAACCTCCATACTGTTTTCCAGAGGGGCTGCACCAGTTTACATTCCCACCAACAGGGTAGGAGGGTGCCCATTTCTCCGCCAGCATCTAGAGTCTCCTGATTTGTTCATTTGAGCCACTCTGACTGGTGTGAGGTGGTATCTCAGTGTGGTTTTGATCTGCATTTCCCTGATGATGAGGGATGCTGAGCATCGTTTCATGTCTCTGCTGGCCATCTGGATGTCCTCTTTGGAGAAGTGCCTGTTCATGTCTTCTGCCCATGTCTTCACTGGATTATTTGTTTTTCGGGTGTGGAGTTTGGTGAGTTCCTTAGAGGTTTTGGATGCTAGTCCTTTATCTGATATGTCATTTGCAACTATCTTTTCCCATTCCGTCAGTTGCCTATTAGTTTTATGGATTGTTTCCTTTGCCATGCAGCTTTTTATCTTGTTGAGGTCCCAACAGTTCATTTTTGCTCTTGATTCCCTTGCCTTTGGGGAAGTGTCAAGTAAGAATTTGCTGCGGTGGAGGCCAAGGAAGTTGTTTCCTGCTTTCTCCTCTAGGGTTTTGATGGTTTCCTGTCTCACATTCAGGTTCTTTATCCATTTTGAGTTTATTTTTGTGTATGGTGTGAGAAAATGACCTAGTTTCATTCTTCTGCATGCTGCTGTCCAGTTCTCCCAGCCCATTTGTTAAAGAGGCTGTCTTTTTTCCAGTGGATATTCTTTCCCTCTTTGTCAAAGATTAGTTGGTCATACATTTGTGGGTCCAATTCTGAGTTCTCTATTCTATTCCATTGGTTTATGTGTTTGTTTTTGTGCCAATAACATACTGTCTTGATGATGACAGCTTTGTACTACAGGCTAAAGTCTGGGATTGTGATGCCACCCATTTTGGTTTTCTTCTTCAATATTACTTTAGCTATTTGGGGTCTTTTGTGGTTTCATACAAATTTTAGGATAATTTGTTCTAGTTTTGAGAAGAATGCTGGTGCAATTTTGATTGGGATTGCATTGAATGTGTAGATTGCTTTGAGTAGTAATGACATTTTAACAATATTTATTCTTCTGATCCATGAGCACGGAAAGTTTTTCCATTTCTTTGTGTCCTCTTCAATTTCCTTCATAAGTTTTCTATAGTTATCATCATGCAGATCTCCTACATCTTTGGCTAGGTTTATTCCTAGGTATTTTATGGTTTTTTGTGCAATTGTAAATGGGATCAATTTCTTGATTTCTCTTCCTGTTGCTTCATTATTTAGGCAATTATGTTTTAACAAACAGTAAAGAAATAAATCCAAACATGTTAAAACACTTTTTAAAACACAAAAGGTTGTTATGTAGGTACCAAGTGCCTGCTACAATACGAAGAAGCAAAATCAAAAAGGTAATAAGCAGTTTCAGTTGTAACTGTCTCATGAAGAACGTGTGCTATGTCATTAGTTACTTCCTACTTTTTGTCCATAAATACTAGAGTAGTGCTACTCAAAATCTGTGGTCAGTGTACCAGTGCTTATTCATTATTGGTTTGTCATACACAAAAAATGAGTAAGCTTTAATTTACACTGCTTTAACATTTTTTTTTACAAAAATATCTATCTAAACAGATTATAGAAAAAAACTAAAAACAGAAACAAAAAGAAAACAAAAAACATTCATCAAAGATAGAATTCAAATTCTACTCTCAGATTTCAACTGGTCCTTTTTAAAACTGCCAAGTGTGTGCTTTAAAAGAAGTAATTAAATACATTTAAACCCCACATGGTTTTAAAAAAAAAAAAAGCACTTTTTTTTAAACTTTTATTTATTTTTTAGAGAGAGATAATGTGAGTGGGGGAGAGGGACAGAAGGAGAGAGAGAGAGGAACTCAAGCAGGCTGCATACTCAGCATGGAGCCTGATGAGGAGCTCAATCCCATGAATCCTGGGATCATGACCAAAGCCAAAGTCAATGGTCAGACGATCAGAACTGCGACACCTAAGCGCACCAGTACCTTTTTTTTTAATTAGCTATCTTCTGGTTCCACACTTTTGGGCTCTACTTCTAAAGTTCATCACTAACCTCATACAGGTTTTAGAAATTTCATGACAGAAGAGTTGTTTCTTAAAAGAGCTTTCATTTTTCTTGTCTTCTGTTTCTCTCAATGGTCTTTTTACTTGAACCTAGAAGAAAAGCAAAATCACTTATTTAGAATTGGTAATCCAGCATCACAAATGATTACATACCAATTCTTCTTTGAAAGGATAAAAAAATTAAAGAAACAAAATTGTCTGAATGAAAAGGTAGCCCAAACACATATGCTTTTTCACTCGCAAGCATGCTAAATCGTAAGACTAGTAAGTGTGCTACGCTCTGGGGGAAACAAAATAGTGAGAGACATATAAAAAGAGAAAGGGCTCATGAGCACGTATCTATCTATACATGTAGGACTGAGAAATTAACTCTATTTGAGGATAACAGAGAAGACTTGAATGAGTAGGTAATTTATGAGTTAGTCTTAACGAGTAGGAATTTAGATAAGGAAAAAATATTCTGAATGGAAGAAAAGAACAGTGAGAAGCCAATACAGATAGGGAAGAAAGTATCAACAGGATATAAAGTTTGATGTAATATATTAGGACCAGACTATAAAGACCCTCAAATAAGAAAAAAATTCCATGGGAACCAGGGAATAAATGGAGTTATTAAAGCAAGTTAGTAAGATGATCAAATCTGGTTTTTAGGATAAGCTTTGCCAGTGATGTGGAGAATGAACCAGTTAAGGAGAGACAATAAGCCAAGAAACCAGAAGAAAGCTCTTACAATTGTGCACATCTATACTGAGATAATAGTCACTAGCCACACGGGGCTCTTGAGCACTGAAATGTGGTTTGTTTGAATGTACCGTAAGTGTAAAATATACACTGGATTTCAAAGACACAGAACAACAAAAATAGGTAAAATCTCTCAATAATAATTCTTTGAAAATACTATTTGTAGACATACTACATTAGATATGTTGGGTTAAATAAAATACATAATAAATTTATTTTTTAACTGTTATCTTTTTACTCTTTTAAAGTAGCTATTAAAAATTTTATAGAGTGGCTTGTAGTATATTTCTATTGGCAGAACCAGTCTGGATGACAGCCAGGAGAGCCTACAGAGAAGTAACAAAAGAGTGAAGAAGAAACAAATTTAAGACAGTGTGCAGAAGGACTAGGCAAAGATGATGGAGAGAGAAAAAAAGGAAAATTCCCAGATGAGTTCTGGACTGGTTAATGTTTACATCCCTCTGGTATTATAGATGGGGATGACTACAAGTAGTTGAAAACATAAATCTGGTTCTGAGGAAAGAGATCTGGGCCTATGATAGAATTTTAGAAGCTATACAAATATAGATAAGAGCTTAAAGCTACTGGAGTACTCAAGACTTAGAAAGTATCCCCAGAAAATTGAAACAAATTTAAAATTTAAGAAATTATTTCTAAAAAGCAGAGAGATGGCAAAGAAGATTGTGAAAGGTCAGGTAAGTAAAACAAACAAGCATACATACAAAGATCCATAAAAGGATATCCTATAAACCAAAGGAAATAAAGGATAATCAAGAGCACCACATGCAGAAAACAAACAAAAAATTATTCTGAGCCTTAGTAAGAATAGTTTTAGGAAAATAAAACAATAGGGGTGAATGTTCAATGAGAATTGAAAAGCAACTGTGAAGAAGGAGTAGGCAAGTACAGATACCTCATTCAAGTTTAGCCTGAAAGGCATAAAGATAATAAAGTGAAGATTCAGAAGTAAAGGTCAAAGGAATATATTTAAGAGTATGTAGGTAATATCACACAATAAGAAATACTTTTTAAGTCTAACCAAATTAGGTTAACACTACACCAAACTTATAATTTAAGTAAAATATTAAATATAAATATTAAATAAAACATAAATTTCTATTCCAAGCAACAAAATAGTATTTCACATGAAGCAACAATTTTATTGTAAAATATCTTTGGAAGTTAGTTTATGGCAATGAATCTTCAGCAACATAATATACACCGTCTGGAAATACAGAGAATCTGTCTTTCAGAGAAGCCATGCTTTAATTTTGATCATAATTATTACACATTTATACAATGTTGTATCTTTTATCTAAGACATACTAATTTATATAAATGTACAGAGTTATATAATTACAACAAGCAAAATCATTTTTTACATGTCATTTTATTTGAATTGCAGTCTCATTTGTTCCTTATGTCACTGAGACACATCTGGTAAGAATATATCAAAACAAATTATAAATACCTACAATGAGAACATCTTATGCTTAGATAATTGTATGCTGCTTCCTCCATACCCCTTACAAAGACAGCAACCAAGCTATTATGAACTTATAGTGCTACTTGGGAACAGATTTTCCCCCCATCACAACATCACGTGTATGTATAAGAATTCTTTTTTTTCTTTTAAATTGTAGCTGCAACATGGGGCTTGAACTCACAACTCAGAGATGGAGTTGCATGATCTACTGACTGAACCAGCCACATACTCCAATAATTCTTATTTCTAAAAGTAATTTCAGCTATACATCATTCTTGACTTGTTAGTGATACCTCAAGAAATCTTTTTCTGACTTAGTTTACTTAACTACTTACTACTCTCCTGTTCTTTTCACCTTTTACTCAGGAATATGTTCCTATTTCTTTTTTCTTCTTTTATTTGTAAGCTAAAAATAGATCTAAATACAAATCATAATCTTGGCTCATTAATAAATAACATCAACAAGGTACGTATTTGTGAATTTCATGAAAATGATTAGGATTAAACATCACAATAAAATTGTACTTCATAAAAGAATAAAGTCATCTGCCCATGCCAACTCTGAAACTATGAGAAGTCTCTCTCAAGATCCCTACAAACTCTTTTATCCTTCTTCAATCACTCACTTTCCTTCAAGCAGCAGCATTTAAAAGCCAAGAGACCATTTTACATTTAGTTTTACTCGCTTACTCTACCAAACTTTGTAATGTTTTTCGTGAAAAAGAATTTTGGGGTATTTCGAATTTAAATTTTTGTATCATTGGTTTTTTAATCTAATATTCCCTTTCAATCCCCTTTTCTATGGAAAAATGCATTCAAAGCACAATCCAATTAATCAGTAAATGTTTCTGACATACAAAAGTCCTCATAGTAAAAACATTCTAAAAATTTAAATATCTTGTAATTAAGACTAAATGTGAAAGTTCTTTTAAACCATCTGATGTGGAAAATCACAAGGTGACCATCATGGATTTGACCTCTTTAGGAAGGAAAGAAAAACAAGGTTCAGAATTTTTGTATCCTTGTTGCAAAGTCTAGGCTTTACATGCTGAAGATAAATAATAATCATATATTAAAACTAAAGTTGAACAATTCATAAATATACCCAAGCTGAAAATCTATTAAAGCAAAATCATCTCAATTAAGTTTATACAGTTCATTTTACAAAGTAAAATATAAGCCTTACCTTAATACAACCTTCCAATGCACTCAATTTAAACACTGCTTGAAATGGTTTTCTATCAACAGGACATGAAGCCAGTATCTGAAAAATGATTAACAAATTATAACTTTATAAACATTTCTTAGATCAACATTAAACTATAAGAAACACATTTATAGTAAGTTTTCCACTAGAAAAGGAAATAGAAAAATAATTTTTCTTCTTTATAAGATAAAGATAAAATACTTTCCACTTGTATCATGTCACAGAGTAATAAATACCTTAAACTTGTTCAATTCATTGAAATGTTTACCAAGTTCCTACTGTACCCTAGGCTAAGTGCAATACAATGATCAATGAGATAAAATCTGTTATCAAGATCATACCTATTAAGACCTGCTTGCCCAGTTGAGAACTCTTGGCATATTGAAAGGAGAACTAAACTGAAATCAACAGCTCTGTGATCTAAAGAAAGCACTGGGCAGGCAATTCTAAGTCAGCGGTAGAAGGAATGCCTTGGGCAGGTCCCTTACAGATTTTAATATTCTATGACTTACTTTCCCTCCAAATCAATTATTTTGAATAGACAGTTGCACCAGCAAGTCACTCCTTATACATCCTTTAGGAGATATCCACTGCATATACATATATGCTGTGTACTGTTTTAATATACAGCTAAGCTGAATTTTGTTTTTCTCTTAATTATGTACCTTAAATTGGTTTATATATATTGTATATATACAAGCCCCATGTTGCAGCTACAATTTATTTAAAAAAAAAAAAAGAATTCTTACTATTAAGTGGCCCCATTCTTAATAGCATGATATGCTGTAACAGTTTCAATTTACATTTCCTTTTACATAAGACTGCACATATTTTCATATTTTTAAGGGCTTTTCAAAGTTCCTTTTCTTTAAATTGTTTATTCATGCCCTCTGCCTAACCTTTTTATTAGGTTGCAAGTCTTTTTCAAATAGAAATGTAGGCATTCTTTATAGATGAAGGAAAATTGTCTTCTGATCACTCCATGATTCTAAATAAACTTTATTTTGATAAAAATATTATTTTCCTGTACTTTCAAAATTAATGTGCATCAACTATAAGAGTTTCTCTGTTAATACTATTTAAATACATGTATAGGAATAGGTTTATATTATTTAAATAATTTAAGGGCCATCTGGCTGGCTCCGTCAGTAGAACATGCGACTCTTGATCTCAGGCTCCTAAGTTCGAGCCCCACACTGGGTGTAAAGATTACTTTAAATATTTAAAAAATCTTATTTAAGTAATTAAAAAAATTTTTTAATATTTTTATTTATTTCTGAGAGAGAGAGACCGCGTGAGCAGGGGATGGTCAGAGAGAGAGAGGGAGATACAGAATGTGAAGCAGGCTCCAGGTTCTGAGCTAGCTGTCAGCACAGAGCCCGCCACAGAGCTCGAACCCACGACCCGTGAGATCATGATCTGAGCCGAAGTCGGATGCTTAACCGACTGAGCCACCCAGGCGCCCCTATTTAAGTAATTTACAATGGAGTATATTGTCCACTATGGCAGGAAGGACGATTTTCTACAATATGAAAATACCAAAAAAAAGTAAAACAGGACTTTAACAATGTAATTAGCAACACTTTAAAAGACCACAAGATAGTAATAGAATTTTGATGAATTATCTTATATTCCCTAGTGAAAAATGTTGTGATTTTTGACTTTCTGGACTTTGGAAGATATCAAGATCTGCTTATACAAGTTTAGACAGATCAGACAAATGTGGCTTCTGATCATAGAATACGTTTTCATAAAGCCCATGAATCATTTTGAGAGCCTGTGAATCATTTTGAGAGCAGCCAAAATATAAATTGAGTTACTTTACTACTCTGCTAAAAAGTAATTTTTCTTTTCCTGTTAAGTAGGCCTTAAAAAAATTCTTTACCACACCTGAATTAGGAAATGTGACCTTTCTAAATTAAATCAGTTCAGAGTGGTAGAAGCCAGCTCAGCTTAGTTCCAAGTACAATGGAATAAGAATGCCATTACTTTCACTACAAAAAACTCAACCATAAGAAGCTCTGCAATAAGTAGTGACTTAAAGCTGTCCATCTCTTTTTAAAACTGCAAATAGCAATTGAGTACAAAGAACTCAACAATGTGAATGTTTACATTAGTTGTTTATGAAATTTCTTAAACTAGAAGTTGTATTAATATACTTATAATTCAAAAGAATATTTAAAAGTAAAACTTTGACATCTTATAAATAACTAAAGTTTCAGACTATACTTATTTCTATTTCAAAGGTAAATTTAGATAAACATTCATAAGAAGATAAAAATAATGCTTCCTTCATGTTTATTTGCTTCCTTCCATGTTTAAAAAAAAAAAACTATTAAGAAAGATGTTTAGAAGCTCCGGATTACTTCTACTTTCAAATCTTGCCCTGATGTAACCTTGAACAAGTTACACAGACTCTGTGTGTCTTGGTTACTCCATTTGGAAAAATGGGAATAACAGAATTTATCTCTGAGGTTCTTAAGGGAATTAATGGAATTAATCTTCTAAGTGTATGGCATACACTAAGCACTGTGTAAAGTCTTCTAAATATCAACTAACTTCACTGCACAACAACAAAAAAAAGCTTGATTTATTAACAAAAAAGATAACCTACAATATGATATATACATGCATGTGAGAGACAGGAGTTCCTAATGATTTTCTGCTGGAATTTGCAAAGTTCATGACATATATAGAAATTAAAATGTTTCACTTAACTATATTTCAATTTGTAACACTAAGATCTAAAGAAAGCCACTGTGTTCAAGAAATTTACTCTATATCAGATGCATTGAATCTTTCAAAAACTCTGAAATTGTATAACCTTATTTTCTTCCTCATTAAATTTCTTCAGATGACATCAGCTGAGTGGCACTCTTGCCTTTAGTGTTCAAACTAATAGTTTCAACCTGAGCCATTCCATTTTGATCTGTTTCAAATAATGGGGTTCGGAGTATGATTTTGTTTTTGTTCTTTTTTCCTTAAGCATAACTGCCACAGATCTGTTTAAGGTTTCATTTAAAGAAAGAACGGGTTCTACCGTTATTACAAAAAGAAAGAAAACAGAAAAAAAAATAGTTGGAAAACCACCGATACTATCACAATCTGTATATACTTATAGTTTCTAAATCTAGTTGCTACTAGAAAATAAGTAAATAGGTTTTCTTTGGCTAAGGATCAACCATCCGAAAAAATGCTGAAAACCAAGTTATCCTGCCCAGTTAAGGAAAGCACAGGTCAGAAAAGAAGCTACCTACAGTAGACAAAATACCTTTGCTATGGCTATTGAGAAATGATGGTATACATTTCTGACCTTAGAAGCGTTTTAACCAAACACTTCAGAGGGGAAACGGAAAAGAAATTCAGTTATCCTCAGTTAAGTCTTCACTGCATACTTCAATAAATTAAGACTAAAGAAGAATAAAAAAGAAGTCAAAACAGATTTTTAAAAATTAAGTGGATCTTTAATTTTTTTGTTAATGTATACTATAAAAAAAGTAGAAGTCTACCTTAACACAGGACAAAGTTCAAAGACATCATCATTATCAGGTATTAATGCATAAAATTACACATAGCATGATGATCAAATACCTTTACTATAAGTTTTACAAACAGGTTTTTGAAAATGGTTTGTATTGTTCTACTTTTAAGGCATTCCCAAGGGTATTTCATCCTTATATCCAACAGATGTCCGTTCAGAAAATGCCACATATTTTATTTACTCTTAGTTTTCATAGTTTGTTACTAACATAACTAATTTTGTTTTTAGGTTGTATGGTTATAAAAATACACACTTAAAACTAAAGTAGAAAATGTTCAATATACTTAATTGTGCTTAAAAATGTGATTTTCATTTTGAAGAAAATTATCCCAAATTATTTTCCTTATATACAACCAAATTAAATACTCTGTGGGTTGTTCACCATTTTGATTCCTTATATGCAACAAAAATAGTCTTCAATTAATCACCTATTTAAACCAATATGACTCTCATTTCAATAATTTGTAAGTAATTTAGTTTCATAATCAAAGTAATTCAATATCACCATTCAATTTTGTGATACAGGTATAAAATTAATAGAATTTGATCACTGCTTTACAACGTAATATGTATTAAAAGACAGAGCATACATTTTACTGTGAGTGCTCTGTGCTAAGGTTATATTAGTTAAGGAGGCAATTTTGATAGGAAAAAAAAATCTTCCTAATGAGTTCAGTAAAACATACCCTAGTATTCTGAAGCGTTGTAAATTCCCAGCTCAGACAAACCCATATTTAAATGTAAGAACAGGAAACCTTCCTTATTTGGAATTCAGGATTCTTGATTTCTAATATTTCTTGCTTCCTGTTGCTGCTCTATCCTCAATCACAAAGGCTGCCTACAGATAGCCCCTCCTAGAGAGAGAGAAGCAAGTGTTAAAGATAAGTGCTTAAAGACTAAATCTCAGTACCTATGCTTATAAGTAGGTTTGTCTGTTCATGGGAATCTCTAAAAAATCTATCTTTCCTTCTAACAAACAGAGCACGTTATATAAAACTACAGTTCAAAAGCAAACAAAGATGATTTAGGAATGCGTAACATTAGAGGCTTATTTTAAATCTGTAAGAACGTATTTTTCTTGTTGATGGTGCCAAGATACCTAGCCTGGACCTCAAAAGAATGTGCTCACCTGTAGTCAGACTACATGTTCCCTATCACACTTAACCACTTCTTTCAATACATTCCTTGTCAATCCATAATTAGTGAAACTGTGGTTATTTTTAACAACTCTCAGGAATGTATTCCTAAAGGACAAATGACGGTCAGTAATAAAACTAACACCAAGTAAGCATTTTATCTAACTACTCAAAGGGAACCCCTTCACGTTCTTAAAGATACAACAGTTGGGTAAGAATTACTTTTAATTCTAATTTCCTTTTACATGTAATAGTTAATACTTTCTTTTTCTAGAAAAATAAAAACAGAAAACTCCATAAACTACCTGTATAAATCATTTTAAAATTCTGACATTTGAAACTAGACTATATAAAAATACATATTAATTTACACAACTGGTAAAAATAGTATTAAATGAAAATGTATTACATTTATGCTTTAGATAATGAGTGTTCACTTCAGATAATGAGTGCTCACAACGTAAAATAGTTTTTGCTCTACCAAAGGTTTTTACCAAAGAATTAATCCACAAGATAAAACCATAGGTGATTTGGAATAATTTTAGTCACAAATTCAAGTTCTGGAGGATTCAGAACTACCAACCTCTCTTATCCACTTTAAGTATGAAGATAGACAGTCCTGAATCACCTATTGCACAGGTTGTAATAACAATGAAATAATGTATTTGACAATGCTTTACAAATTTTAAAGATAAAGACTAATAGTATTCCTCTACAGATGCTTAAATTGTTGTTCACAGAGAACTACATAAGAGGTTTAGGAATAAAGAAAAATTAAAATTCCAGGAGAAACTGAAGAGATCCAGACAAAGCTTTGCTGATTGTTTTATTTAAAAGTATTCTAATCACCACAATGAGTAAATTTCTCCTCACTGCATAAAAGAACATCTGTATATAAAATACATCAGTAGTCAGGACATAAGTCAACTAATTGTTCATATTCTGATTTTTTGGTATGTATTATTAATTCAAAAATATATTCCTCACCTGTCTGCACTGAACACTGTCGTCTGACTTCTTCAAGAACTGTACTCATCACAGTAAGACTCTCTTCATTTCTAGTCTCACGAAAAAACATACCTTTACCAGCTGTCCAATTTTGATTTCATTAACCTTATTTTCTGTCAGCATTTGATGTGAAATGGAGGACTGAGATAAATAAGTTGAACAAGGATAATTTGCTTATAGCAGGAAAGTTAGTCACATTACAAAATTATATAAAAGATAAGGGAAATATTTTATATTACTTTACAGTAAAAAACCCCAGTGGGTATCAGAACCTCCTAATTACATATATTGTATGTCCCTTTAAACAGGATAATAATAATTTAAATACTTCAAACATGAAATACTTCCAAAGCCTTAAACTTTTTTAGGGCCAAAATTTTAACTTCTTGACAATCTGCCAAACAATAAATCCTATTTTTCTACCAGTGTGTGTGGAAGAGGTATCTTACTATCTGTAGGGAATCACAATTATGATCAGCTGTCACTACATCAGCTGTGTGTCAGGCTTCTTCTCTAGCCTTTACCTTTCTAATTATCTACTTTAAAATATGCAAACTCAGGGTGCCTGGGTGGCTCAGTCGGTTAAGCGTCCAACTTCAGCTCAGGTCATGATCTCACGGTTCATGGGTTCGAGCCCCACGTCAGGCCATGTGCGGACAGCCAGCTCAGAGCCTAGAGCCTGTTTCAGATTCTGTGTCTCCCTCTCTCTCTGGCCCTCCCCTGCTATGCTGTCTCTCTCTCAGAAATAAAATATTTTAAAAAAATTTTTAAATAAATAAATAAAGTGTGCAAACTCAGAGGATCAAGGTTAAACTATGCACAAAGTAAAAACTGTCAATATGGTTAGACTGTATTGCTATAATACAGGTAAAATATATATAAGTATTGGGGCGCCTGAGTGGTTCAGTTGGTTGGGTGACCGACTTCAGCTCAGGTCATGATCTCACGGTCTGTGGGTTCAAGACCTGCGTCGGACTCTGTACGGACAGCTCAGAGCCTGGAGCCTGCTTTGGATTCTGTACCTCCATCTCTCTCTCTCTCCTCCTCCCCCCCGGTGTTCTATCAAAAATAAACAAACATTTTAAAAAATTTAAAAAAATATAGAAGTAATATAGGTAAAATATAAGTAGATAATTTAGACAAAATAACTTTTTGAGTGGCTGGTTAATTTTAGTGTATTGCTCTATACATATTTTATCACTTCAAAGGTCTTCTTTGTTTAATTTCATATTCTCAGGTCTAATATTAATGCTTTAACAAAAATTTCAACTTTTCTCAAGTGTCAATTACTGTTTAGTTCAGTATTCTATTTCCACATCATCATTATTATTATTTTACAAACCAATAGGCCTACCATGTAAGAGTTCCTTGAAATTAAACACAGTCATAAACATAGTCATAGTGGGCATGCCTAATTTCAACTTGTTCTAGTGTCCCCAAGGGCAGGAAATTAGGTTATGGGCCATGAAAGCCACCACAGGTTCCATTATCCTTAATCTTTCTGCCCTGAGTAAGGTGGACTACATAAAATACCTACAAACTGAACTCAGTTACTTGATCACTTTTAAAGTCCTTACATGGCTTTTGTTTTAAATAACCACAGAGCCAAAATTTTAGAGCTTGAAAACATTAAAGCTATATCTGACTTTGGTTATAGGTATTTTGGGAGCATGAAAAATTTCAGGTGGGTGTCTGAAATAAATACACTACACTACCTTAAGTTTACTTGTTTATTACAGAGGCAAATTTCTTCAATGCTTAAAATATTTAGGTGAAAGTAAAAAATGAGTCCTCTTTTTGGTTCTTGATATCTAGTCTAAATCATATTTCAATGAACCTGGAGTACAAATAGCTAGCTCAGCTGAATTTCTAAAAGACACATAAGCTAGGAAGTGATTCTCAACACATTTTGTACCGTTTTATTATGTAGATTTCTAACTACTATAAAACTCACTTTGATTTCTACCTTTCTACTAAAAGGGAACATTGGTAAAATTTTAAATAATGGATCAATTTTTTCAAATTATTTTAATTTCCGGGTATCCCTTGAAGTATTTAGCAGCAAATTAGAGTTCAGAATCCTTGCCTTGAATATCAAATAAACACTGACATGGTAATTTAAATGAAAGAGTATTTTTAAAAGCCTTTGTATAGGGCCTGGCTGGTTAGCAGAATCTGAACACAAATACACATATCCTAATCATGAAGTCCAAGTAAGCTGCATGCAGCTCTTTAAAAACCAGAAGGCAGCTAAGGAAAATAAGAGGAGAGAGCTTAACAAATGATGACCATGAAAAAAAAAACAAAAAACAGTGAATCTTAAATCTGATTCTATTTGTCAAAGCACATATATACTTCACAACACATACAATTTTTATCATACCAGTAAAAGATTCAAACAGAAAACTTAATTCAAAGCCTAAGTGATTTTATTAACCAATATTCAATTATGATTATGTATAATGAACAATTTACTGGATTGTGCTCTTGTTACTGCTCAATTTAATGATGGCTGCTATCCCAATTAGGGACAACGAAATAATTCAGAATATTCTCTGGTTATTTTCTGCTTACAAGGTAAATCATTTTTGTCTAAACAATACCACAACTACCCCGCCTCCCCCTACTTTTTTTTTTTAAGTTTATTTATTTTGAGAAAGAGAGCACATGAGCAGGGGAGGGGCAGAGAGAGAATTTAAGCAGGCTCCTCACTGTCAACACAGAGCCTGACTCAGGACTTGAACTCAGAAACCACGAGATCATGACCTGAGCCAAAACCAAGAGTCAGATGCACTTAACTGACTGAACCACCCAGGCGCTCCTCCCCCTACTTTCTTCTAAAAGCAATTTGGCTTCAGGATACCTGGGTGGCTCCGTCAGTTTAGCGACCAACCCTTGATTTCAGCCGAGGTCATGATCTCAAGGTCCTGGTTTTGAGTCTCACATTGGGCTACACGCTGAGCATGGAGCCTGCTTGGGATTCTCTCTCTCTCTCTCTCTCTCTCTCTCTCTCTCTCTCTCTGCCCCTCCATCATGCATGTGCCCTTTCTCTCAAAATAATAAACAAAAAAATACATTAAAAATAAAAGCAATTNAATAAAAATAAAAGCAATTTCAGGGTGCCTGGGTGGCTCAGTCAGTTGAGTGCATCTGACTCTTGGTTTCGGCTCAGGTCATGATCTCAGGGTTTGTGAGTTTGAGCCCTGCGTGGGACTCTGAGCTGACAGCTCAGAGCCTGGAGCTTGCTTTGGATTCTGTGTCTCCCTCTCTCTCTGCGCCTCCTCCACTCACACTATCTCTCACAAATAAATAAATGTTATTAATTAATTAATTAAAAGTGATTTGGCTTTAGCAAAATTTTTAAATCCAAAGCAGTAACACAAAAAAAAATATTACATGCAAGAAAGGTGCTGACTGCAACACTACATGTTATCAAGTATTTTCAACTTAAAAACATTCAAAAGAGTTAAAAACATAATTAAGTTTAGGACTGTCTAGTGGAGTTGAATATATGTACAGTCCACAACCATTAGTAGTTCCACTTCTAGATATAGACCCTAGAAAAAACTGGAGTGTAGGCCATGATAAACTGTATGATTGTGTTACAGATGCATGTAGAGTGTGAAGATGGAAAATCAGGTCTATATGACACATTCTAATTTCAAAGAGAAAAAGCACATACTCAGACTATGCTGCTGAACCTTACAATTATGTGATCATTAAATACAATCTTATAAAAGCACTGAATTAAAACCTTCTACTCATCTCATAATGTTGCTTCTCTACTGGAAGCAAAGTCTCTAGTTTTAAAATATTTAATCACAAACCAAACCAAGGTGCATTAAATCTTTAATTTGGTGACAGAAAAATATGCATTCCTATTTCATTAGTGCTCCTGCAAATACATGGAGATTTACACATATTAAATAATTAAATTAAACTCAATATATTTTTCCCAAAATACATTCATACCTCTCCTTAGTCCCTTCTTGGCAAGAACAGTTTAGGCTTTAATCTAATTAGAACTGTTTCCAAGTATACTACTATGAATTCAACTCGTATAACAAATCTTTTTTCCTCCTTCCAGAACTAGGTCACAGAGACAGTATATAGTTACCTTCTCCTTTCTACACTATTAATGAAAATGTAATTAAAACACAGAACTTTGAAAACCCCAACTATTTAATAAGCAATTAATTCCAATGTTCTTATAAGGACATCAAACAATTTGAATGTAGCTGTTAAAAATATTTTTGAGATTTATCTCCTTTACTGATTTTTACACACTGAAAAACTACGAACTCAAAAAATATAGTATGATTCCTATGACAATAAATTTTTATTTCACAATTCATAACAATGGAGTTTATAACGCATATTCAAGGTACCAGTACTATGATCTACTTGGCCTGAACTGTAACACATTATAAGACCAAAATGTATTGTTTCTTAATCACTTACTATATATCTATGAAGAATCTCAGTAATAGCTCTAATTCAGACTCTGAAATTAGTTCACAATATATTAAAAACGGGATGAGAAAATGCAGTTCTAAATTCACCTCTGCCTCTTTAAGCAATGAAATCTTGGTCTTGCTCTAGAATACAAAATCAAGTTCCTCATCCATAAAAACGAAGGACACTACTACATCTGCTCTTATCCCACAAAGCTGACAAAAGAAGAAATCAAATAATCTATTTAAAAATTCTCTGAAAGGGGTGCCTGCATGACTTATTCAGTTAAGCATCCAACTCTTGGTTTCGGCTCAGGTAATGATCTCACAATTCATGAGTTCAAGACCTGCAGCGGGCTCTGCACTAATAGCACAGAGCCTGCTTGGGATTCTCTTTCTCGCTCTCTAACTAAATTAAATAAAATTAATTACATTAATAATTATTAAATACATAATACATATTTGTTATTAATTAATTAATTAAAATTCTCTGAAAAACATAAAACAGATAGAAGGTAGTATTAGTAATAAGCAGATATTATCCCAAGAGGGTCAAGTACAACAAAGAATTACTGCATTTCTACAAAAAAAAACTTTAATGTTGTTCTCGTAAGATTATTTTAAAGATATGCACCTAAATTTAATTATAAAGAACAAAAAATACATGTTAAAAAAACTAGAAGAAAATATACTAACAATTTGAATAATACAGGAAAATCTGTCCATAGTAAGGGGAAAATACGTTACTGTGAAATAATTTATAAAAGGCATTACCAACTCTTTAGACTAGGTGGAATGATACCATCTTAGGGAACTAAAATACAGTAATATTTAATTTATTGCCATACTCACCTCTGCCCATTTAAGAATACAGGTCATGCAAAAGACATGATTACAGCTTTCTGGAAAACCAACTTCTTTCTCTAACAGGCAATTAAGACATATAGGACATCTGTCAGCTGCACTGTACAACAGACCAGTGGTAGCAGTATTATCTTTGTTTTCTTCACCTATAAAGTAAAGCAGCCACATATGCTTTTAAGTTCTCCAGACCAAATAACAGATGTTTGTGGTAGTTATGAGAACCAGATATTCTAAAGGGCCCTCTTACTACAAAGTAATTAGATCTTAGGTAAGTGTAATAAACATACTCCCTAAGCATAATTACCTCCAACATTTATCTATGCTGTTTAATGAAGGAGGAAAAAGAATTCTTTATAAATTTTAAAATAAGTAATGGTAACATGGTTCAAGACTTTAAAAGTAAAAAAACGTTATAGTGACCAATCTCCCATTCAAATCTACCTCCATCCATCCAGTCACACTGAAATGCAACGAGTAACAACTATAAGTTCTTCCAAAGACTTTTTTTTTAATCCATAGACAAGAAACTCTTAAGACATACCTTTTAAAGCTCCTTCTTCACACAAACACTAGCCCACTATACACATTAGTCTGCATTTTTTTTGTTTTAACCTACCGATAGACATTCTCTTTGTTTTCCACCTTTGGCTATTACAAACAATGCTGCAATGAAAAACTGTCATTTCACATTTTTAACAGCACATCTATAGGATAAATTCCTAAAAAAGAAATTGCTAGATCAACGTGTATGTACATTTGTAATTTGAACAGATACTGTCAAATTATATCCCTTATGGTTTGTAGTAATCTAAATGCCCACCAGCAATTTAACCAACGTACAAGAGTATGCATTTTGTCTTACAAGTAATTAAAGGAAACTCCCAAGATTCAACATAAAATGAAACAAAAATAAAGAAATGGTCAGCTGAAATGCAAATATACACAAAGCAAATGGAAGAATGGGGATTATCCTGGAAGCAATTGTCCATATTAGTGTTCACATTTAGAGACTAACCCTTATAACCAACCCAGGTAGGGGAACTGATCCTAAAAGACTTTAATATTAAGACCCCCAATGTGACTAAAGTAAAGCATGGATTTCAAGGAAAAGCAAATACAAATCCTCTGAAGAAAAACATTCCTTATTAGGCTCTCAGAATTCTACAGATTAAATTTATCAAATGTGAGTTCATAATCAAACAATACCAAATCTAACAAAATAAAGTGCCTTGAATAAGAATGAGCAGAAAAAAGAATTTACTTAGATTTATTTTTTATATTTATATTTTATATATTATTCTCATTTACTATATATTCACTTAGATACCCACTGGCTTCAAATATCAGAATTTTCAAATACCACACAGAATAATTAAACACCATGTTAGACCCAAAAGGAAAGAATATTTGTGAACTGGAAGAGAAATCTGAGAAAAGAGACATAAAAGGAGAAAGGAGAGTGTGAAATGAAGTCAGAACAAAACCTAACACACTAATTGAAGCCCAGAAGACAATAAAGAATATGCCATAGTTAAAGGAGTAATGGCTGAGAAATGAGAAAGCAAACAAAAAAGATTCAACAGAGAGAGGACATATAGGTATGTAGGCTAGCCAAGAGAAATAAAAATAATCCATGCCAGATAAAATGTAGCAAATGTACAACATTAAAGATAAAGCAAGATCTAGGAGCAAAATGCAGGGTCCATGGGTGGCTCAGTCCATTTAGCATCCAACTCTTGATTTTAGCTCAGGTCATAATCTCACAGTTCCTGAGACTGAGCCCCAGGTGGGCCTGCTTGGGATTCTCTCCAGCTTTCTTGCCCCTCCCCTGGGCACATAAGTGTGCTCAGTCTCAAAATAAATAAGCTTAAAAAAAATAAAAAGCAAAATGAGGGAAAAGGTCATCTATAAGGGATTGACAATTAGTCTGAAAAGAGATTTCTTTTTTCTTTTCTTTTTTTATAAAGAAGGAAGATAGTTTATTATTTTGCTAGGCAAAGGAGGCCGCAGCAGTCTAAGACTTCAAAAAACCTTCAACCCTGGCCTGAGGAAGGGGCTGGGGGTTTTATAGGGAAATACAGGATCTAGCCAGCTTTGACAGGAATTGTGTGCTGCGAGCTACTTTCATCATGTCTTTAGGGTTCCTGTGGTATCTAAACAGGGTGTCTGTCCAATCAGATGGGGGGCCCCCAAATTTGGGGCAGTGACTGGGTAGAAGCCAGTAGCAAAGGCAGTGAAAGGTTTCAGCTGAGTCAGAACAAAGGAGACAGAAGTTTACTGAATACACCCCAAGGGAGCAGCAGACAGGACAGCAGAGGAGAAGATGTCTGCCTGAAAAGAGACTTCTTGACAGCAAGAAAGAATAGAAAATGGTTAAATAAGATCTTCAAAGTGCTAAAAGAAACATATCAATCCAGAATTATATATCTATCTTTGAACAGTTTTGAAGAAGATAAAATAAATACAGAAAGTTAAAAGTTTACCACCAACAGACTTTCACTAAAGGAACTTAAAGTATTTTTCAGGAAGAAAAAAAGACATGGAGAAGAAATCTCCCTAAATACTATCTATATTAAAATATCAACTAATTTGTGATGCTTGAAAAAAATCAATAGTGGATGACTATAACCTATAAATCAAGCGTAGGAAGGTCAGAGCTAAAGTGTTCTAAGATTCTTTTACTGTTAAGAGTGAATATTAAAATATTAATTATAGAAGCAGAAGAAAAGATTAATGCTATTTTAAAAATCAAAAAAGATTTCAACAACAAAGACCAAAAAAAGTATATTGTAAACCAGTATGAAATAAAAAAAGAAAGAGCTTAAACAAACCTAAAACCTTGATCAATCACAAATAAGACATAGGAAGAGGGGGTAAAAATGTGTGCACTTTTTATTTAGGAAGATGATTTCAGAATTTAAGAATAATAAAAATAAGTGAAAACAAAAAACTCCTTGTATACTGTGAAATGCATACAAATGAACAGTTTAAAATATTAAGTTTTGCTTTCCCACACACAAGCTTTATAAAAATAAAAGGTTACCTTCCATGTCTTCATACTCCTGATCTCCCACATTTAGGGTATATATAGTTTTCTTCTTCATTTCTCCTTGAAAAAGGGTTTCCTATAGGATGGATTAAAATACAGAATTTTTATTTTTGCCTTCTCCCAATATCAATGAAAAACAGAAACAAAAACCCAGAACTGTAAGAAATTACACATAAAAGACAGTACAAGCCAAGGCAGTAAAATTTATGGATAATACAGTAACTCTTTTATATTCTTTGCCTTCAAGCACAATCTTACTGAAAGTAAAAACCTTATACAAGTATTAAGCAACAAAGACTAAATGATAAATTTTGTGGTATAGGCATAAATATAATTGGAGTTTAGGGAAAAGAGATCAATTGGAACTGGAGTTTTCATTGAAGGTAATAGGTTATTTGTGTTTGGAGCTTAACGCATTTAAGATACAACACAGTATAAAGGAATAAAATAGCATTTAACTATGCCAATCTGACAAAAGCAAAAAAGGTAAGTATGTAAAGGTATGAGAGAGAAACTGTGTGTGTGTACTAAGGAGCAATATATGCCAAGTTCATCTGAAAGACTACAGTAATAGGTAAGTGAAGCAATAAGTAAGCAGGGCAACGTAAATCAAATAGAGACAGATTACAGATGATCTCCAATGATTGAAAAGTTTAGATCCAATCTTATATATTCCTCTGAACATGATGAAAGTGATGTAAATGAATATTTTAAAAGAATGATCTGCCAGGAAAGCACAGAAATGGATTAGAGCAGGGAGAGATTAGAACCAGGGAGATTTGCACAGCTAGAGTAATTGGCTGTGAAGTGAATAGAAAAGCAAAGAATTAGCAAACTGAAGAATTTCTGAGATATGGTGACTAAATAAACACAGGGAAGAAGTCAAAGATTTTGCTGACCTGGAGGACTAAGAAAATGGTGGTTATGAGGCAAAATGAGAAACGTGGGAAATCAATTTGTTAGTCAAAGGAAACAAGTTTAGGAGGTAAAAATTATTTTTTTAAGTCAATTCAGAATTTTTTGAATGTAAGACACATGATTACAATAAGCTGTTCAAATACATTTCACAATATCTAGGCACAAGAAATTCCCAATCTCACCAGTTATGATTCTCCCATATTTACATAAAGTAATTTTTGTATTATGTATGTATTGCCCAGGAAAATTCTGTTTTAGGTTAAATGAGGAGAAATGCAAAGACCCATACGTTGGTTCAAAAACCAACTATAAAGCAGAAGATAAGAACACAGAAGAATGATTTACAGATTATAGTAAATTTTAAAAAAGCAAAAATCAGTAAGGATTAGAATTACTTTAAAAAGTTAATTTAATAACAGTCTGCCTTAACAAAAGCAGAAAGTCAAAAACAAGAGAAAACTTCCCCTCAGCCTACATTTGCAACATTTGTTTTAATTCTGATGCTGTTTTTTAGAAACAACAAAATGATGAATGTCCAGGAAAGAGGACTAAACTTCAGATGACAGCCTTGGAGACTGTATCATACATAAAATGTAAAGTAGTAGAATGTTTAGCCTGGAAGAACAGAGGGCTTAAGGCAAAGGTCCACAGTTACCTTCAAATGGAATGGGCTATCCTGAAGGGAGACAGAATCAATGAAGTTAATCAAGTAGACGTCCAAAGACTTCCTTGTGGGTTTTGTTTTGTTTTGTTTTACTTCAAAGATTTACTGAATGCCATAGGTATACTACTAGGCAGTGCTCTAAGTATAGCACTGAACAAAACAGAAATTTCTGCCTTTACATTCAAGTAGGAGAGAAACAATAAACTAAAATATCTAGTATGTTGAGATGTTGAGAAAAATAAAATAATAAGCATACAATTAGTGTGGTTAATAAGTGAAAAAGTAGAGAAACTGTTATTTCATACAAAGTATTTAGGGAAAACCTTTCTGATAAAGTGGCATTTTAACTGGCAATCTGAAAGAAGAGAGAAAATTATGTGAATACCTAGAGGACCTGCATTCTAGGCAGAAAAGAACAGCAAATATGAAAGTCTAAAGGCAAGATGGGGAGCAAGTCTGATATGTTCAAGGAAAAACAGGCAAGTGTAGTTAGAATATAATGAAAGAGGAGGAAAGCAGCAGATGAGGACATAGAGGTATTAAGTTCATGCAATGCCTTAAAGGAAGGCTAAGGGAAACACACTGGCTTCTTCTCTTGAGTGATATAGGCCAGTAGCAGGTTTTAAGTAGCAGTGGCGGCCAAGGAAAAAGCAAGGAGACTAGTCATCTTGGGAGGGAGAAGACAGTGGCCTATACCAGAATAGTAGCAATGGTGATGAAAAGTGATCAAATTCCAGCTATTTTCAAATTACAGCCATCAGGATTTTAGGCAGACTGAATATGATCTATGTGTTACAGAGTAGGAGTACAGAATAATTCTAAAGTATTCTGACCTGAGCAACCACAACAGTGAAACTGACAGATTACTTTAAAAATATTCAGATAGTCATAGGTTACTCTACTTGATATTCATTCAGAAGGACACCATCAGTATCACTTGACAACATGTTACAAATGCAGGATACCTCAGGCACCACTCCAGACCTAGTGAATAAGAATCTGCGTTTTATCAAGATTTGTACATGATTCATATCTATGTTAAAGCCTAAGAAACACTGCTCTAAACAACATCCCAACTTAACTGATTTTAGAGGCATACTGTATTCCTGGTATGATCTATAATTGAGTGTAATCTTTATTTGGGGAAATTCATACCATACCATCTCCCCTGGGATCCTTAATATCTAAGAATAAAAAATATTTAAGTTGAGAGTTAATTAAATGTGATAAAATGTTAATTTGAAAATTAAAACAATATTTTAAAGTTCTAGGCAGTTCTCAAAAGATGCAACACACCATTGCTTTATGTAGCTAAATAATTTATGTTCTACGGGATAGTCTATTCTATGCTGTTTTCACCTTCCCTCCCTTAAAAATATTAAGCTTGTATTTTTATATTAATATATAAATTATAATTAAAATTTTACAGTAAGTANGTTTATCACTCAATCAAGTTACGGACTGCCCTTCATCACGTCAGAAATCTGCTTACAAAACTGTGTTCCAAATTCTTTTAAGTTAATGTGCTGCTTCCTGAATATATCATGAATTAACTACTGCCATAACTAAAATAATTACGCCACATTACCAGTATATTCATTCAAAATGATAAGGTTTTAGAATTTTACTAGATAAAAATCACAAGTTTTAATTCAACAACTTACAAACTTTTAACTTGTTCATGTTTATTTGTTCTATCTGCCTAGTTTCCAGGTTTTAATCTAAGGATCCATGGTTTTTAATACATGTTTTGCTTTAAAATTCCAGTAAAGGGAGCATAGGAATACAATATAGACTCATGGTCCTAAGCTAGTAAAATCTGTGGTCAATAAAAAAAACCTAAGAGATAAGCTATGGGTGGACAGGACTATCCCTCCTTGTGGTTACCCAAAAAGTTATATATAACTTTATTTCATGATATTAACTATATTTATGACTTTTTTTTTATTTTTTTTAAAAAAAAATTTTTTTTTTAATGTTTTATTTATTTTCTAGGAGAGAGAGAGAGACAGCGTGAGCAGGGGAGGGTCAGAGAGAGAGGGAGTCACAGACTTGAAACAGGCTCCAGGCTCTGAGCTAGCAGTCAGCACAGAGCCTGACGCGGAGCTCGAGCCCACGAACCGTGAGATCATGACCTAAGCGAAAGTCGGACGCTTAACCGACTAAGCCACCCAGGCGCCCCTATATTTATGACTCTTAATCATGTCATAGTCTACCTAGACTACTTATGAGTTCAGCTAAGTTCAGTAAATTAATTATCTATAAATTAAACCGAATTTCTTCTAATTTTGGTTTACCTCAAATAAATTTCAAAGAATGGTTCTTCATTCTTGACTTTAAGTTAATTCTGTTTACTTTACACTGACTTTAATTAACAAATTTCAATCTTTAATGTCTCTCCCAGGTTCCACCTTTCCAAGCTAAAGTATTTTTAAGTTTGTTATCTGTAACATAATCTTAACAAAAAAATTTTTACTGTTTGTTTATTTTTTAAGGAGAAAGAGACATGATGTGAGCAGGGGAGGGGCAGAAAGAGAGGGAGACACAGACTCCAAAGCAGGCTCCAGGTTCTGAGCTGTTACGCAGAGCTCAACGCAAGGCTCAAACCTATGAGAGCTGTGAGATAATGATCTGAGTCAAAGTAGGACACCCAACGGAGCCACCTAGGTGTCCCCCTACCATAATGATCTTAATTATATCTTCCCGGTTACCCTTTTTATTTCATAATATATTGCTTCTGTATGTATTAGAAATACTATTCCAAATATGTCCATAAGCAGTTTGGGAAGAATGACTTAATTTAAAAAATTTATTTATCATAAAAGCCATCAACCTTTAGACATGGAATTAAAAAAAAAAAAAAAGCACTGACAGAAATCAGTTTTCAGGAACTCAAAACTCATTCTCCCACACCAACCCTGGAATACATGGAAGCGAGAATCCCAGGCCAGTCACTACAGTGCATTCAAGTTAACAGCAGCGTAGAAGAGAGTTCAGTTCTCTAGAACAGGACTGCCCAAAAGGGAATTGTTCAATCAAGCACTTGAAATGAGGCTAAAAGAGGAACTGAATTTTTCATTTTATTTAGGTTCTAATTAATTTAAATTTAAGTAATCCAATGTGGTTTCTGGCTACTGTGGATAGCACAGCTCTAGGATATAACTACCATCCTCTATAAAAGAAAATGGTTTCAAGTTACAGGTGAGATGCTAACAATGTATTTTCTATTGTAGTAGTTGCTGAAGCACCTCAAGTTTTAAGGAATCAGAGAAGGGACCAGAGGTTCCTCATAATGGAAACCAAACATTTTGGCTTTGGCTAGCTCCATTTAAAATTCCTATTTTCCCTTCTTCTCCTCTTCTCTTCCAAAACCTGTTTCCTTCCATCTACTACAAAACAGAATTTCTTCCCTCTCCAATTCACCTCAAACCTTGCTCTCCTTTCTTCCTCCCTACTGTACTTCAAGCAAGTCCGTGGTATCTAAAGATACCTAGATTCAAATCCCAGCTCCACAGCCATGCAATAAATGGCCGTTATTATCATCATTTTTATTACTGCAAGTAAGAACAAAAAATAGGGAAGGGTAATAAAAATGTCAATAGCCCATTTCTTTGCTTTCCATTGACAGAAGTGAAAGACGAAGGCAAATACAGGACCAAAAAAAAATACAAAATAACACTTCTAAGTAATAACTAAATTGATCTAGTCTACTAAGATTCTGTCAAAAGTATACAGATATCAGGAGCACCTGGGTGGCTCAGTTGGTTAAGTATCCAACTTTGGCTCAGGTCATGATCATGAGTTCATGACTTCAAGCCCCACGTTGGACTCTGTGCTGAGAGCTCAGAGCATGGAGCCTGCTTCAGATTCTGTCTCCCTCTCCCTCTGCCCCTCCCCCACTCATGCTTTCTCTCAAAAATAAACATTTAAAAAAAGTTTAATTAAAAAAAAGTACAATCAGACCCTCTGGGTCAAATAAAGAAGACATATGAAAAGTCATGAGAAAGTTTAACTCTATTTCCTACCCCACTTTCAAACCCAATCCTGCTATTATAGACTCTACCAGAGAAGGGCACAGATAAGACAAACGGGAGCCAGGTCTGAATGAAAAGGATTTTGGGAAAAAGTAAGAACTTCCCCTGTGCTGGGTATACTTATGCCAAGGATATCTTCATGAAAATGCTAAATACACTGATTCATATGGCTAAGGTATTCAGAGAATCCAGTGACTCCCAGAACCTTACTCTATTTCTTTCTACTTTATTTCTAATCTTTTATCCAATATAAACCAGTCCCCAAATTCAATCCTCTGTCCAAAAAAAATCAATTAAAAAAGAGGGGACTTTAGTAAGGTACTCTGAGTAGTATATTTCAGTGATTAATGATTTGGGTGCTGGTGTCAGGCCAACTTGTGCTTATGACATTATCTAGCAGTAATAAGCATTCAAATGTGAACCATTACTATTAAATGCAGGATCTTCCATCCCATTTCAGGTCTTAAATAAAGGCATTAAGTGCCACCCAATCATCTACATAAAAAATTTGATCCTCCCTTTCAGAATGTTATTTTTCACCTGAAGAAACCACAGGAAGGCTATTTTGTATTGATGTCTAGGAAGGGATAGTGTCCATTATTGTAGGCCAGTGGTCAAAAAAATGGCTGCTTTTGATCTACAATGGCAAAGATGAGTAACTACAACAGAAACCATATACTCTGCAAAGCCTAAGGTAATGATGTTTTGGCCCTTTCCATAAAAAGTTTACATTTGTGGCTCAGTCTCTCATTGCAGAGAGCTCTTCAAGCTTTCTTAAGCATAGGCATCTATCTACATTTATATTCAACCCGTACTCTGGCACAACAGTTACTTATTATACACCTGAGTCAATGGTTCTGCAATGTTGTCCTTGAGTTCCTTTTAAAACTCCTCTGAAGGCTATGTGATTTTGTTGATTTATCTACATTTATTTTATCAATCTGGCTTAAACTGTCACAGATATTTGCTCTAGTGCCTCCAACTAATTCACTTCAGAGTAGGGTTAAGGCAATCAACTCCTTCAGCTTAATAATTATTTCTTTTCCAGTCTCTCTGTAACATAATCAACTCAGTCCTGCTCTGTCACTGTTGGTTTTTAAATCCCTTACAAAACGTTCCCAAAGTTTTGTTTTTCTCCCTGAGTTCTACTGTATAATTTTATTAGACTTTGTAAGTAGACTTCTTTGCTTCAAGTAAGCTATTCTGACATGTTTTTGTTTAAAATATCCCTAACCAACATGTTTGTTGTCAGAGCTTTAACACCAGAAGTGTTCAGTATAGAGACAGGAATGGCCCTTCAAGTATAGGTTTAAAAAAAAAAAAAAAAAATAAAACTGTCTAGGTTCAAATTTCAACTAGTCTGCCACTTCCTAGCTGGAAGACCTTAACCTCTTTGAGCCTGTTTCCTCATCTATCAAATGGAGATAATAGTAATAACCACTTCAGTCATTGTGAGGACTAAATTACATAATCACTAATCCTTTTAAAGTGCCTAGCAGCAGGACTAGCACAGAAGAACTCAACAACTAGCAGAGGCACAAACACATGAACAGGAACAACACCCTACCCCAAAAATCTTAGGTATACCATACAATATAAGACTGGTAAACCTATATGACTCTAAGAACAGATTTTCATTATTAAAAAAACTTCTGTATTTCAAATATCCACATATAGAAAGAATGTGCAGAGTAAAAAGGTCACAAAATTTAAAGTGTCAAATAGCTTTTCAAATAGACCTTATATAAGGATAAATATGTTCTTTATTCTACATAGATAGTATTCACCAAAATTCCTATTTATCTGGAAATAAAAAGGTTGATGCAAGACAAAGAAAGACTAGGACTCCAAAAATAATACTAAGATTTTTGTATCATATTTCCTATTTTATATAGTTATAGGAGATAAAATACTACTAAATACTTTTAGCATGGCAACTCCAGCAAAAAAGAGGTCATAGTTAAGTAAAGCTACAACCACAATTTCTTAGGTGGTACCTAAAAGTGTCATTTTAAGTTTTTTTTAATAAGTATACAAATATTCACAAGCCCTCTTACCTTTAAGATTCTTCAGATCAAGTGGTTATATAATCAGTTTTCCATCAAATGATTCTGTAGAGGGAATTATGAAAATCAGTCCTTTTACTTCACTTTCACCCAGCTACTCCCATATTAATCTTGGGTTTAGAATAAAAGAGAACAAGAAAATATAAAGAATAATTTATTCCAGAGGTCCCTGAATGTGAATACAATTTATTTAGAATGTATGACAGAGTTAACCCTATGCCTTCAAATATGAGGATACAAACAGGTAATGGAGAAAAACAATAATAAAAACATTTTTGCTTAGTGAGAGAAGCACAAAAAGTCACATTTCAGCATCTAGGAAAAAAGCAATTGAAAACAACGTAACGAAGAATTAGAAAAAATCTACCCCAACTAATGCACTGGTCATATCACCTGAGAAGACAATTTAGAAAAAGATACAGTAATTTAACAACTACTAGAATTCAATTACTTCCTGAACTCCAGATCTTAAGTACACTTAACCAGTAATCACTTTTTCCCTCTCTTTTTTCAAAAAGGCCCTATACCACACTCCCCACTTTACTACAGCTTGTCTTTCATTTGTTTATTCATTCAATAAGTATTTAGTCAGTGCTCCTATTTTCTAGGTACCATCAGGTCTTCTGCACTGACACACCAGACGAAAACAGAAACCAACAATTACGATGCAGTCCACAAGTGCTGCAATTGGGGTAAGCTCGAGATGGATGTAACAGGAGCATATAATTCATACCAAATCCTTGCAACATATGTGCATTTGTAAAAAAGGCTTCCCAACTGAGACCAAAAGATTTAAAAATATATTTGTCTAGCCCCTGACCATTCTGTACTACTGCAGCATTTCCATCCTTAAAGGACTCAGAACTGGAATTACCAATTTTAACATGACAGTAAGAATTTTAATTTTTCTTTAAGCAAAGAAAGGATACACGCAAATCAGAGCAGATAGGTAAGTTAATGTTCTCGCTATATTGGACTTCCTACATGGAAATGACCATCAGGCAAACATAAAAGACACCACTGTGCCTGACCCCATACCGTGAAGACTTATCCTATAAAACAAAAAAGTTTTTCAGATTAATGGTTAGGACATACATACTGGCAGAGAGAATTATTTTTGTTCTGTCTTCAAATTTTATAATACATTTCAATGCAATTATCTGAGTATATTGATTATCTAACTAAACACCATAAATTAAAAAAAATAATAGGCCTTTAATAAATAAAATGTTCATTCCTTCAACACACCAATTTTTCATGATCACAACAGTTATGTATGTATTTTCAACATCACATTTCTTCAGTAAAAATTATTCTTGATCAGAAAGTACAATAAAGAATTATGATATTTAAATTTACAAAAACAGCAACAAAATTTTCATTTCTACCAATAGCTTCAATTTCACCCAAACTTTATAACTACCAACAGTAAAAGAAATGGATAGGAAATGCAAGACTTTGAATCAATTTTAGTTTTAGTGGGTTCATTCACATGCTGTTATGGTCTGAATGTCTGCATCCCCCAAAATTCATACTCATATTCAAATATTGAAATCTTAACTCCTAAAAGTGATGGTGTTAGTAACTGGGGCCTTTCAAAAGTGCTTAAGTCATAAAAAGCAGAACCCTCATGAATGGGATTAAGGTCTTATAAAAGAGGCTACAGAGAGATCCCAAGCCCCTACTACCAGGTGAGGATACAAGGATAAATCTGTGACATGGAAGAGGGGTCCCATACCCAACCATCCTGCCACCGTAACTATGAGAAATAAATTCCTATTGCTTATAAGCTACCCAGTTTGTGATATTTTAATACAACAGCATAAAGAGAGAAGCCATGTGCTCCGCTTTAAATTACTACTGCACATCAGTCCCTAGAAATAGTTTCTGGTTCAGTTTTTGAGAAGATTATTAGTGATTCAGTTGCTTGTCAGCAGCTGATCAACAACAGGAATTTCTAGGAATCTTTCATATTCAGTTCCTTCATTCTGGGCCTCTATCCAGAAAAAAGCTTGTTTTCCAAGCACTGTTCACTGATGAACAAATAATCTCATATCTTGTTGCTTAGCAAGTAAACTGAAAATAAAAAAGAGGAAGTCATCTACACTTAACCAGTCTTATAACAAAATTAACTTCACAAGGCAATCTAGGAAGTGAAGATATGTTTCAGAATGTCTCTGAAATTGTTGTGCATTGTCTACAACATCATGTGAGAACCAAAAGAGTCAACTAATATGAGGCATGCCACCTCATACTAAGCTCTACAGTGACCAGTAACCTAATTCTTTTTTTTTATTTTTTTTAATGTTTTATTTATTTATGAGAGAGAGAGAGAGACAGCATGAGCAGGGGAGGGTCAGAGAGAGAGGGAGACCCAGAATCTGAAGGAGGCTCCAGGCTCTGAGCTGCCAGCACTGAGCCTGATGCGGGGCTTGAACCCACGAACCATGAGATCATGACCTGAGCTGAAGTTGGACGCTTAACTGACTGAGCCACCCAGGCGCCCCACCAGTAACCTAATTCTTGAAACAAATAATTTTTAAAAGGAATAAAGACTAAAAGTCTCCAAAGTGAAAGGCAAACCAGAAATCCTCAGGCAGAAAATATAGATTAAACTTAAAATAGGAAAAGTTTTTCAAATGTTAAATAATTATGGAAAATTAAGAGTTCATGAAGACTATGCTCTAAGAGAGAAATTAATGTTCCTATTTCTTTTTACGTTTAATGTAACATCATCTCAACAGAGCTTGCACTGCTACACACAGGATCACACATATATTTTTTAAAAATGTAACTAACAAACCATATTTAACCAAAATATTGAGATTCAAGTAGCCATGACATTCCAAAATTGATAGTAAGTAAACTGGGGAGTTCTGGTTCTGGGTAAAATGGAGTAAGCACATTCCACCTTGTTAATCTCACTGACTGAAACTATAAAACCCAGACAGAGTAAATGGAGCAGCTAATTGAAATTTTGAAAGTAAATAATAGCAAGTAGACTGGGGAAGAGCCCAGAATCTGATATATTATCAAACTGGGAGTGAGCTTATAATTTTTCCCATCCAGTTTTGCCCCAGCCTGTGTTTAATGGAGCCTAAAACCCAGAAAGTGGCTGTTGGTAACAATAGAGGAACTGAAAGCTCTAGGAAAAGCCCTCTATTTCTATCCAAAGAGAAGAAAAGGAGTCTCTTAATTGCTTAAAAAGGGTAAGGGAAATCTCATCTTTTTTCTGTTCTTCATTCCCCACCACCCAATTCTCTTACGGTGACAGCTACAACAGGGGCAACAGCAGAGCCAGCAGGAGCCTAAAACTCTGAGGGAAAGGGACCATCCTCACTGACTGAAGAAACTGGACTATTTTCAATTTTTCTCCTGTTTTCTGTCACTTGGCTCCAGATGCAATTGTCCATGCACCACAGTGGAACAAATGAAATGAAGATTGGGGTTTCCAGCCAGAGGACAGAAAAAGTGGGGGGGGAAGGAGGTCCCAGGGATCTAGAAAATACCCTGGGCATAACAGAGGGGAAAGCACTTAGCAAGGTATAAGTTGTTTATGAACTCCTAGCTCACCCCTAAGCTGCACATCTATAGATTTAACCCTAAGCAGGATACCATAGGCTCTAAAATATAAGATAAAATATAAGATAATTATAAAATATAAGACTAAAATATAAGATAAACCCCCATGCAGGTCAGATTGGCTACAAAGTAGTACACATAGGGGAGAAATCCAAATAGTACTACAAAGATTTTGAAAGCAGAACATATTAAAACTGCAACCTAAAGAAAACTGGTTGGAGCTTGTGGCCTAAAAGCCAACTGAATCAACTGCCTCCCAAAACAAAAATGATTCTCCATATCATTTAAATAAGACACTAAGATTCATATCATAATGTTCAAAATCTCCAAAACACATCCCAAAATTACTTGGCAGAGAGAACAGAAAAATCTCTACACTCCTGTGGGAAAAGAGAAATCAACAGAAACTAACACTAAAATAACACAGATATTAGAGCACTGGATGAATTATATGTCAGAGACTTTTAGAGCAGGTATAAAAATGCTCCACAAGAGCAAATATTCTTAACACAAACAGAAAAAAAAAGATCTAAAGTACCATCAAATGAAAATTTTAGAACTGAAAAATGCCATTACTAAAAGAGAAAATATACTGGACAGATTCAGTAGCAAGAATGAAAAGTCAATGAACTTGAAGACAGATCAAAAGTACCCAATGTGAACAACAGAAAAAATATTGAAATAAGTATCAGTGTCTCAGGGACCTGTGGGAAACAAAACCTTAACATTCATGTCAAGAGTCTGAGCAGAGGAAAATGAGTGCAGTACAAAAAAAAGGAAGACAAAGAGAAATAACGGCCAGAAACTCCCAAATTTGGTGTAAGATAAACCTCTACATTCAAGAGGCTCACAAATTCCAAACGGTACTGATATCCATGCCTATAGTCAACCCGCTAAAAGTTACAAAATATCTTGCAAGCGGATTGAAAAAACAAGGCATTAATTATGAGGGGAAGGTGGGTTAATGATATGAATAACTTGGTATCTCATCAGAAACTACATTGGCCAGGGGCGCCTGGCTGACTCAGTTCGAAGAGTATGTAACTCTTGATCTTGAGGTTATAAAGTGGAGCCCAAAATCAGTTGTAGAGATTAAAAATAAAATCTTAAAAAAAAGAAAAAGAAAAAGAAACTAAATAGCAGAGGAAGTGTAACAACACTCTTAAAGTGCTAAAATAGAAAAGAACTGTAAACCTAGAATTCTCATATCTAGTGAAATCATCCTTAAATACAACACGAGAAATGATGGAAGAGCAACAGAAGTGATAAATATCTGGATAAATATAATTAACTATCCTCTTCTTGAATTTTTTTTAAATGTTTGGTAAATTAAAAGCAAATGTTACAACACTTTCTAATAAGATTTCCAATATGTAAATGTAACTAACACAAGACAATTACAACATACAGAGAAAAGGCTAAAGGGACCTACAGGTGAAAAGATTTTCACATTTCATCTGAAATGATAGGGGCGCTTGGGTGACTCAGTTGGTTAAGCGTCTGACTTCGGCTCAGGTCATGGGCTCAGGTCATGATCTCACCGCTCGTTGGTTCAAGCTCCGCATATGGCTCTGTGCTGACAGCTCAGAGCCTGGAGCTTCCTTTTGATTCTGTCTGTCTTGTCTGTCTCTCTCTCTCTTTCTCTCTCCCTGCTCTTCTCCCACTTGTGATCTCTCTCTCAAAAACAAATAAAACATTAAAAGATTCTGAAATGACAAAATATTGATTCTAAGGAAACTGAATAAATAGATGTATTATGATCCTCAGAGCAATCATTTAAAAAGTGATATACAGGGGCGTCTGGGTGGCTTAGTCGGTTAAGCGTCCGACTTTCGCTTAGGTCATGATCTCGCGGTTCGTGGGTGCGGGCCCCGCGTCGGGCTCTGTGCTGACTGCCAGCTCAGAGCCTGGAGTCTGTTTCAAGTCTGTGACTCCCTCTCTCTCTGACCCTCCCCTGCTCACGCTGTCTCTCTCTCTCTCTCCTAGAAATAAATAAAACATTTAAAAAAATAAAAATAAAAAAATAAAAAGTGATATACAAGCAAAAACACAGTAAGTCAAAATGGAATACTAAAAAATGTTCAAATAACCCAAAGAAAGAAGTTACATAAGAGGGAACCAAAAAATAAAAATAAATAGAATGGTAAAATTAAATCCAAATATATCAATAGATAAAATATATAAGATGCAGCAAAAGCATGACTGCAGGAAAGTTCAGAAAAGGTCTCAAATCAGTGACCTAAACTTCTATGTTAAAAAGCTAAACTAGGGGCGCCTGGGTGGCTTAGTCGGTTAAGCGTCCGACTTTCGCTTAAGTCATGATCTCGTGGTTTGTGGGTTCGAGCCCCGCGTCGGGTTCTGTGCTGACTGCCAGCTCAGAGCCTGGAGCCTGCTTTGGATTCTGTGTCTCCCTCTCTCTCTGACCCTCCCCTGCTCGCGCTGTCTCTCTCTCTCCTAGGAATAAACAAAACATTAAAAATTTAAAAAAAAAAAAAGCTAAACTAAAATTAAATAAAAATATGTACAAAGCTGGGAAAAAAGAAATAAAGAGAGTAGAAATCAATGAAATTGAAAACAGAAAAACAGAAAAATCAATGAAACCCAAACCCCATTCTTTGAAAAAAAAAATCAATAAATATAAGCCTCTGGCAAAACTGACTAAGCAGAATACCACTGAATAGCCCTAGTACTGTTTAAAGAAATTAAATCTGTAGTCCTCCAAAAAAAGAAATCTCCAGGCCCAGATGATTTCCCTGGTGAATTTTACTAAACATTTAAAGAAGTAATACCAGTTCAACACAATCTCCTCCAGAAAATGGAAGATAAATACTTCCCAACTACCCTGATACGAAAACCGGATAAAGATAGTACAAGAAAGAATTGATAAACCAGATATAATCTAAATAAATTATGGCGCATTCAGACATACATGGAATACTACTCAACCAAAACAACAACAACAACAAAAAAAACCGAAACAACAACAATAAAAAAAAAACCCAAAAAACAAAAAAGGAAAGGACTGGAACTTCACTCAACAACTTGAATGAATCTTAAAGATAATATACCGAAAGAAGCCAGTCCCAAAAGGTCACATACTACACAAGTGCATTTATATGACATTCACAAAAGGTAAAAACTGTAATGATAAAGAACTGTTATCACTGGTCACCTGATAACAATTTGGGAAAGGTTTAACTACAAAGATAGTGATGAGGGAGCTTTTTGGAAGTAATGGAACCATTCTGAATCCTGACCCTGATGGCAGGACTACAAATACATATATTAAAAGTCACAGAACTACAAACCTCCAAAATGGTCAATTTTAACATATTTAGTAAAATTTAAGATGTTTTAAAAGTTAAGACTAATATGAGAAAACAATTTTTGGCTAGAACATAAACTGTTAACATTTTCAACAAAGGTACTGTTTCACTGACAACTTCATAGTCTCAGTCTTTCCAATGGTGCTACAATATCACCAACACAGAGGCCACCCGTGTTCTATCACCACTGATGAGAGGAGGTATTTTAATTTTCTATTTCTGGTTCCTACATTTCTGTAACACTAAAAGGTCATATATTCTATAGCCCATGGAGACTGAGAGATTAAAAGCACAATTTCACAATTAACACTAAATTTTTTCCCAGTATTTTTTTAATGTTTATTTTTGAGAGAGAGCAAGCAGGGGAGGGGCAGAAAGGCGGGGGGACAGAGGATCTGAAGCAGGCTCTGTGCTGACAGCACAGAGCCCAATGCAAGGCTCAAATTCATGAACCACGAGATCATGACCTGAGCCTAGTCAGAGGCTTAACCAACTGAGCCACCTAGGCGCCAGGCGCCCCACAACCCCACTAAATTCTAAGGCAGTGATGTAAAAATAGATCAGTTCCAAGACCCTACTAATGGTATGGAGCTGAGCAGTTTTTCATCGTTTGGGGGAAGAAAAACACTACAGTTGACACCCAATTGGGTTATACTCTTATGTGACAGGTGTCCATTCTACGAGAATACATCTACGATGCAGTACTTTATTTCTTTGGAGAGACAGAAAGAGCGTGCACATAAGTGGGGGGAAGGGCAGAGGGACAGGGAGAGAGCATCTTAAGCAGGCTCCACACACAGCATGGAGCCTGACGCAGGGCTTGATCTCAAAACCATTAAATCATGCCCTGAACTGAAATTAAGAGTCTGACACTTAAGTGAATGAACCATCCACAATACTTTATTTTAAAAAGAAAAATAAGTGCTTTCTATGTGCCTGGATACATTATCATAAAGAGTTTGATAAATCAAATGAAAGGCTTCCACTATTTCTCCAAATGAGAAACATTATAAGGCAGTATCATCTCACATGTCTTTCAATAATTTCAATACATATATTTATGCAATTCTGTCACAGTTCTTAAGATCAAGTCCTGCATTGGTTTCTGTGCTGATAGTGCGGAGCCTGCTTGGGATTTTCTCTCTCTTCCTCTCTCCCATGGGCCTCCCCTGCTCATGCATGCACATGCTCTCTCTCTCAAATAAATACACTTAAAAAAAAAACCTACTTAATATTTATGCAATTCTTATTTAACAACTCCACTGCTGTTTAAGGTATGGCGGAGGGAATAGGAAGCTGACTGCAATCTTCACTGGTCTTCAAGACTCCCCTCTCCATTTTCACATCCCTATCTACTAAAACACGATGACGTAATTAATTCAAGTGGTAAAGGCAAACTTAATGCTCTTACATGGTTTCTTTCCATCAGTAATTCCTCAATGCTTAATACAGGTCCCCTGAAGGGAAGAGTAACAAGTGTGGAAAAGCAGAGTTTACATTCAGAAGATTAAGTGTTATGCCTATTAAAGGCCAAAAAAAAAAAAAAAAAAAAGCAAAAAATAGTGAGGTGTGAAGAGATTCATCTCACAACCAATGACTCAAGGGAACTATCTCAAGAGGAGCCCTTGGGATCAACACCATACCCTCGTATCTCACAAGCAGAACAGCCAAGAGAAGAAAGGCATCCTGGATGGAAGTATCGGAAGTGGAGGAAGAACTGGTATCTTTTTATCTTCTTTTCTAATCCAAAACAGAAACACTATCAATTATATCTTTAATTTAACCCTCGTCCTACATTAGAAAGACTCCCAACTGGAAATGGCAATCTCCGTTTACCCACATCCCAAAAACATATATAGCACAGGAAACACCTGCAAATAAAATAAATCCTAAGATTTAAAGAAGAGGAATTAATGACAGTAAGTAACTGAATATGAATGCTTGTTACAGAAGAATGGAAATGGATTTCATCTATGACAACAGGGAAAAAAGGGACTATGTTCAAAACACTGCTTCTTGAAATACTGCTCTGTTCTGTTTAAACAAAATTTCACCAACCTTACGTTATACAGTTTCAATTCCAGAAATTAGTCTCTTATTTATACAGATGTTAAATGTCATTCTTTGGTTCCTCAGGAATTGCCACTCTCTAATACTCTCTAAATTGGTACAAACTGCTATAGTGAAACAACTATTGAAAAAAGAAAGCAATTGTTTCGTGTAGTAAGCAGGGCATTCACTCTCTTTACTCCAGCCCTGCCTATTATCTGAATTTCTTAATCTTGCTAGGTAGTTATCTCAGGTAAATACAATGTTATGTTACCTAGGTATATAATCAATGTATTCTCTAATGAATATTTCACATATAACTTGAGGCATTCTACAATCCTACTTCTATAAAACATTACTATTCTAATCTGGAAATATGTTATTACTTATGATGAAAACTTACTTTAAAAATAAAAAAGAAAGAACATTCTTTTACATTCACATCAGGTGTGGGTAGATATTGGGATTCTTTCCTAATGTAATTTTATTATAAATGCTTCAAATGCCTCAGGAGCTGGACTTTTAGGTATGCCTTCCATACTATTTCTAGTTATTACTTTCTGACATTTTCTAAGTTACCTCATTTAGTTTTTACAGTATTTTGCAAAGACATCTCCACCTTATATACAATGAAATTAAGTAACCTAAGGTCAGAAAGCCAGTTATAAGTAGTAGGATACGAACTCACAAGCCCTATGTCAGAAAAGAAAACAGATATTAATCTGAGTCAGATATTAATAGTTTTAACACTTCTGTAATAAATGAAAGACAGAGGTTCTCAGGAGACAAATGGTAGCTATAAAAAATAAAGAAACAAGGATGCCTGGATGGCTCAGTCAGTTAAGCCTCTGACTTTAGCTCAGGTCATGATCTCTGTGCTGACAGCTCAGAGCCTGAAGCCTGCTTTGGATTCAGATTCCATCTCCCACTGCCCCTCTCCTGCTCAAGCTCGCTCTTTCTCTCTCTCAAATATAAACAAACATTAAAAAAGGTATACTTAAAAAATAGAGAAACAAACAAATTTTAGAATTGAAAAATACAGTATGTGAAATAAGACCTCAACAACAGACTGGAAATATAAAGGAATGAGTCAGCAAATGTGAGAAAGAAATGATCTGATCTGAAGAACAGAGAAGTGAAAGAAAATGAAGAGTCTTTGGGTCCTATGGACAAAATCCAAAGTTCTACTTAATGCCATTTGAGTTGTAGAAAAAATAAGAGAAAGAGACTGGGTACCTAAAGAAATTTTTGAAGAAACAATTTCTAAAACCTTCCCAAATTTCAAAATTCACAAATTTTAGGACATACCAAATAGGATTAACTCAAAAGAAAGATAAACATGCTTAGACAAATCATAATTAACTGCAAAAAAGTGAAGGTTAAAAAAAAATACATATTTACAATAAGGAAACACAGCATACAGAGAAAATTAATGATTCAAATTACTGCAAATTTCTCATCAGAAACAATGGGATCCAAGCAAGACATCTGTAGTGCTAAAGAAAAGAATTGTCAACCAAGAATTCTATACCTAACAGAGAAACCTATCAGAAATGAAAGTGGAAAAGGTGAATTCAGTCAAGGAAAAAAAAAAAAAAAAGGCTATTTTTTTTAATGTTTTTTATTTATTTCTGAGAGCGAGAGCGCGAGCAGGGGGAGGGTCAGAGAGAGAGGGAGACACAGAATCTGAAATAGGCTCCAGGTTCTGGGCTAGCTGTCAGCACAGAGCCCAATGTGGGGCTCGAACCCACGAGCCTGAGCCAAAGTTGGACACTTAACCAACTGAGCCACCTAGGCGCCCCAGCAAGGCTACTGTAAAAGATATGCTAAAGGAAATCCTTCAAGTTGAGGAGAAATAATATGAGAGAAACTAGAAATTTCATTAACAAAGAACAAGAAAATAGTTAATAGCTAAAATAAGAGACTACTTTTCTCCTCGTAACTTTTTTAAAAAAATATACGATTACTAAAAATAAAAACTATATTACTGTCTGGTGGGGTTTTCATTCCATATACATGTAATACATGCAACAACTTTAACATAAATGTCACTGGGGAAGTTGTCTGGCTTCTACTCTCATTTCAAGTAGTAAAAATATTAACTCCACATAGATTGTGAATGTCTTGGTATACATATTTTAATCCCTACAGCAGCACTGTCCAACAGAAATACAGTGTGAGCCACATATGTAATTTTAAATTTTCTAATAGCCATATTTTAAAAGTTAAAATGTCAATCTAGTATATTTTATTAACCCAGTATGTTTAAATATTAACATTCAACATGTAACCAGTACAAAAACTTATTAAATGAGACACTGTATATTCTTTTTGTGGTAGTAAGTCTTTGAAACCTGGTGTGTATTTTACATCTACAGCATATCTCTCAATTCAAAGTAGCCACATTTCTAGTTGTCAAGAGCAGGCCTAAAGCAACCACTAAAACATAATTTAAAGAGATATAGTAAAAAAGTCAATAAATGAATTTAAAGTAGAACGTTAAATATATTCACGTAATTGAATAAAGCGCAGGAAATGGGGAACAAAACAGTATATATCAATAATTACATGTAAATAACCTAAACACAGTAATTAAAAGATCATCAGATTGGATTTTACAAAAACACTAAATTACATACTATCTACTAGAAACTCAGAAAAAATTTTAAAACATTTCTGAGTATAGTTAACAATGTTACATTAGTTTCAGATGTACAACAGTGATTCAACTTCTCTATATGTTATGCTATGCTCACAAGTATAGTTACCATCTGTCACCATATAATGTTATTACAATATTACTGACTATATTTTCTATGCTGTGCCTTTTATTCCTCTGATTTACTCATTCCATAACCGAAAGACTATCTCCCAATCCCCTTTATCCATTTTGCCCATCCTCCCACACTCCCCTTCCCTCTGGCAACCATCAGTTTGTTCTCTGTATTTACAGGTCTGAGTCTGCTTTTACTTTAAATATAAAGACATAGGTTCAAATGAAAGAATGGAAAAAGATATGCCATAGCAGTAGTCAAAGAAAGTTGGAGTAACTATACTAATATAAAATATATTTTAAATTTCTCTCAAGGGCTTGACTGGCTTTGTTCCTCCTTCATTCAGTTTTAATCTACTGTAGCAATTTTGTTTTGTAGCAGTTTTGAAACAATAAAGCTACTTTCTGTTTCATGCATCTTCCTCATATTACTCATGTTGCTGTCTAAGTAACTGCACATGTGTACTACAGTTCCTAAAGAAATATGGCCTTAATGCACTAAAGCTGTCCTATCTGAAGGCTCTTCTATGATAAGATTTCCAGGTGAATGATAGCTTACACATTTTTAAGTTATTAATATTTATTCCCCATTAGAACAATAATTTAAGGAAACAATTTTCTTGACAGGCGATGTAGGCATACAAAATAGTGTTACAAGTATATTTACCTTAACAGATCATTTATCATTTGTAAGCTGTTTTACTGATCCCAGAGAATTTTCAAGGCAGTGTTGCCATGGCTGCTCTCTTTAATATTTGTTTCTGTTTTTGCTTACTTTAAACTGTTGAACTACTACTTTGGCCACATTGGAATGGCATTGGAATACAAAGACAGATTAAGATACAACACCCCTTCCTGCTGCAAAAAGTAGAGCTGAAGAAACAGGACACAAAAGATGAACAACAGAATAGCATATGCTAAGTGCCAAATGTGAACTATAGGCATTTTTGAGGACTAATTTAGTTAGAAAGAATTCATTCAGGACAGCAATAGCAGATAAGAGTAAAGAATAATTATGGGCCAGAATGTAAAGGGACTTAAAGTCCAAGGCAGGACTTAAATTGTGTTTTGTAAAAAGTGGGAAATTGCTAAGGAAAAGTACACCTCTATCACATTTATCTAGTTTGACATGTTTAAAATGGGGGTTTTAAAAATAATGCAGCAGCAGGAAGTGGGAGAAGAGAGAAAAGTATGGAAAACTAGTTAGGAAAAAAATGGAAGAACAATGGGGAGCAATAAAGAAGGCCAATTAGGAATAAGCCTCTCGAGGGCAAAGGCCATGTTTCATTCCCAGACCTAATAGACACATAGGTATCAACAAACCTGGAGCACAAGTTTATAGGTAGGGGAAATGCTTACCCAGCAATCAACTGTGACATGTTTTTGCACATTTAATACTCAAGTACCAAACCACTTGTTACATCTTTGCACATTTATTCTGACATGCCTTTGCACATTTAATCCTCAAAATACCATACTACAGTACATTTTAAAAATTTAAACACCACCAACATTGAACGCTAGTAACACTGCATTAAAAGGGTTTGAAAAATCACTAAATGGAGTTAACTTAAGGGTGTAAGACAATAGAGATGGAGTTAGCTTCTATTATCACTAGACTTAGGTAAATGTTACTTAAAATAGGTGAGGATACTGATTAAGTCACAAATAAAAGGTGACAATCAGTATATGGGAAAACTAAAATGCAAAGCTGGGTCTGATGGACTCCAAAGAACTAATTTTTTTTATTTTTTTAATGTTTATTTTTGAAAAAGCATGAGCAGGGGAGGTGCAGAGAGAGAGGGAGACACAGAATCCAAAGCAGGCTCTAGGATCTGAGATATCAGCACAGAGCCTGACATGGGGCTTGAACTCACAGACCACGAGATCTTAACAGACTGCACCACCCAGGTGCCCCCCCAAATAACTAATTTTTACCTTACTGTCAAAATTACATTAAGACTCCCCCTGAAAGTACATCTGAGAACTCAGGTAAAAGGGAAAATGAGGAAATTTAGTCTTATCACACCAGAGATGTGAGAGTCTCAAGAGGGTTTAAATTTTAAAGTAAGCACATATCTGATCATAATTTTCATTAAAATTTCAGTGTGATAATCTCTTATAAAAACAATAAGTACAGTTTTTCAGAAAACATATCTGCATGTTGGTTTTCTGCCTGGAGGTGTTGGAGATCAAGTTAATGAGCAAGGTGTCCATATGAAGGATGGGGAGGAAGCCCAGAGTGAGGTATTGGAACTCTAGCAGAATGGTGAGATCCTCAGTATGAGGTATCTGAGGAGCCTAGAGTGAGGAATGCATCTTGGCACAAGAGATCAGAGCCTAAGAAGAGTGAAAATAATATCCAACACAGGAGAGAAAACAGCAGTGGCAAAAGGAATTTGGTTACATCTTGGTGACTGACCATAAGTAAATAATACGCTAAGGATACTGGGAATCAGGTTTCTCCTTGTAAGAGAAGAGAGTTATAAATTTGGAAAGGGAGAAAATGAAAACAAACATTGGAAAACAAATACAGAAATTGGAAAAACTGGTACCATCTCATGGTTTCCTATATATAGATACAGAAATGAATACAGTACCCAAATCTAGGTTTTCTAAATACCTTTCCCTCTGGAAAACAGTGTGGAGGTTCCTCAAAAAATTAACAATAGAACTCCCCTATGACCCAGCAATAGCACTGCTAGGAATTTATCCAAGAGATACAGAAGTGCTGATGCATAGGAGCACATGTACCCCGAAGTTCATAGCAGCACTTTCAACAATAGCCAAATCATGGAAAGAGCCTAAGTGTCCATCAATTGACAACTGGATCAAGAAGATGTGGTTCTGGGTGCCTGGGTGGCTTAGTCAGTTGAGCGTCCGACTTCGGCTTAGGTCATGATCTCACAGTTCGTGGGTTTGAGCCCGGCGTCAGGCNCCCATATGCTTCCACTTATAGGAGTATTAGGAGACACTAAACAAAGGACCATGGGGGAGGAGAAGGAGAGAGGCTAACCATGAGAGACTTTTGAATACTGAGAACAAACTGAGGGCTGATGGTGGGGGGAAGGGGGGTGATGGGCGTGGAGGAGGGCACTTGTTGGGATGAGCACTGGGTGTTCTATAGAATCCAACTTGACAATAAACTGTGAAAGAAAATAAATAAATAAATATAAGATTTAGTCTACAAAGATATAGATAGATAGATAGATAGATAGATACCTTTCACTCTAAGAAACCACTCTTTAGAGAAACAGCTGATTCTAGGGCTGAAGCAGGGAAAGTATGTAAAAGGTGAACCTGGGACATTTTCTTGCGTCAAACAGTACAGAAGTGCTCAAAGCAAGTCAAAGGAACACAGAAACCAGCTGGAAGGGGCTTTTGGTGGCCAAACTGGGACATTTTGAGAATAAATTGCAAACCTGATATTTATAAAGTCTCAAAATACTTCCCCACAAAATACTTATTAATTACTAAGAAAGGGAGGAAAAAAACTTTGGTGAAGCTTGGGAGACTTCATCTTACTCAAGTGATCAAAGTATACATCATCAGCGATGGCACAAATTGAAATCGTATGCCATAGGATAGGATGCAAGGAGAACACACAACATCATTACTGAGACACTCCTGCCAAAAAACACAATTTAAATCCAACCATGAGGAAATATCAGGCAAATCTAAACTGAGGGACACCTAACAAAAAAAGTAACTTATCTCTTGAAGTGTCAAGGTCATGAAAATCAACAAAAGACTGAGGAATGGTTTTAGGTTGAAGGAGTATAAAAAGACATTACAATTAAATGCAATACAGAATTCTGAACTGGATCCTCTTAACAAATGAAATTACTGTGGAAACTGACAAAACCTGAAGGAGGTCTGAAGAGTTAGATTGTAGTAATATAGTGATGTTAATTTCCTGATTTTGATATATTTTATGTAAAAAAAAGTCCTTATCTTTGGGATGATAAGAAAGCATTGCAGCTTACTCAAGTGGTTCAGGGTTTTAAAAAAAACTTTGTACTTGGGACTTAAGGAGGATGGTGTCTGCAACTTACTCTCAGAGAAAAAAGTTGTATTGCACTTGGGAATTTTCTTAAAGTTTGAAATTGTTTAAAAAAAAAAGATTATCTACAATGTTCATTTATAGTACCTAAAACTAGCATATAAGTAAAATGGTACTCCTTCCAAATGAGGAATATGTGTTTGCACCTCTTCTTATTATAAAACTCTGCTTTAGTATTTATGGGATTCTCAATAACTTTTGATCTATATCCCCACTGCCGAATACAATAACCCCTATTCTGTTCCTTGGTCCCACTGGTCCTATTTCAAAGGCTCAACAGCCACATTAGCTACTGTATTGGCAGCACAGGCCCACAGTATTTCTATCATCACAGAAAGGTCTACTACTAGATAGAACTGACCTAGAGTTTAAGAGGCAAACTGATATAATGAGTAACTAAAGGCCTAAGAGTCAGGTGGAATGGAATTTCTTAGCAAGTCATTTAACTTCTCTAGAGCTTCAGACTCCTTTCTGTAAAATGGATTAATACACCCAACATTGAAAGGCTGCTGAAAAGGTCAAATGAAAATGTATATAAAATGTCTAAAACAGAGTGATTGGCACATAGCAAATATTTGACAAACATTAGATCTCTTCTGTAATGTGGACAGATTATTTCTAAACCTTTGATCTCAGTACTTTTACATCTAGTTAAGTAATTACAGGAGCATCAGTTTGAAAATATGAAGCTTACTATCCTGCTTATTAATAAAAAGGCCAATGAGCTTCCTACTGTTAATCTGAATGAAAAATCTTAGCTCTTTCATTACTCAACTCTCATTAACAATTGACCCTACTGATTACCCTCCCCTTGAAACGCTCTCTTCCTTTGCTTTCTATAGTACTGCACTAAACTCCTACTTCTCTGACCTTCACAGAATTCTTCCGTAGCTTACATTCCTTCCTTAAACCTTTATATTTAGGGGCCACTGTGATCCCATTCTAGTTATATTCCTTTCCTATAGGCAATTCCACCTATAGTTTCAACTACCTATATAAATGACTTCTATTTCCAGTCCATACCTCTCTTCTAAAATCAAGAACCATATTGTCTAACTGCCTATAGAAATTTCCATCTGAAAGTTCCAGGGGTACCTTAAATGCAGTAGGTCAGAATCAAAAGAACCTTGGTCCTTATGGGGTATCACCTTCAACCTAGCTGTTTATCTCTGAAATTTCTATCTCCCTTACTTTTGGACCCAACAGAGGCCTGGTGATTGCAAATCTCATTCACTTTTGCCCACCTTCACAATTCTCAACCTAAATGAAGCTATCCTCATCTCTTTTGAACTACTACTATAAGAGTCTTAACTAATTTTCCCACATCCACTCTTGCTGCTTCCCCTCCCTTTCAAAACCCATCACCATAGGATGAGCACTGGATGTTATATGGAAACCAACTTGACAATAAACTATTAAAAAAAATCACCATAACCATAACTCTGCTTTCTGCAACTACCAAAAATAAGTCTAATTTAGCTTCTAAATGACAACATTTAGTTGCTTTTTGCAACTACCAAAAATAAGTCTAATTTGGCTGTCTAAATGACAACAGTAAGATAGTTATACCACTCTACCCTTAGCTAAGTATTCTTAGTTCCTTCTATACCCTGATAAATCAGTTCCAAGGTCACATTCTGTCATCCTCTCCTTTAAAAATGTTCCCTGAACATAAATCATGGATAAAAGTATAACTTAGCAGTTTATGCAAAAGACTGAGACTTGCATAGTTTAAAGTTTCAAACCACAATTACTATTTTTAATGCTTTAATGTGTCCAGCTGAAAGTAGGTTAACCTATTAAATATTTACTACGCACCTACTATGTGTCAGACATTGTTCAGGTGTTTGGAGACAAAACAATGACCCAAACTGACAAACCCCCTATTCTCACAGAACTTGCCTTAAAGTGAAGAAGAAATACAATAAACTTAAGATAATACATTATACAATATTAGAAAGTGATAAATGCTATGGAGAAAATGTGGTGTAAAAAGTGGTAGGAAACATGGGAAGGGGGTCCGCTGTTTTATAGAGCAGTCAGAGAAAACTCTCAGTAGAACAGAAGAAGCTAACTGGACAAAGAGTGAGGTAATCAAGTCAGAGAGGAAGAGAAGACATGAAACACTAAGAGCCTGGTAGACCATAAGTACTATGGATTTTACTATGACTGAGAAGGGAAGCCATTTGAAAAGAGAAGTGACTTGATTTGACAGGTTTCATCAGGATCACTCTGGCTGCTGAGTGTTAAACATCATAGGTAAACAGAAGTCATAGACTTTTTAGGAAATTTTGCAAGTAAGAGATGATAGTGTTGTTTTCATATTTGTAAAATTTCACGTACCTAAGTACTACAAAGCAAAGTCACAACTTTAAGACCACAATGACAACGCAAAGATGAATCTTGGGAAAGCCAGATTTTAACTCTGAGCTCTACTCAGTACTAATACCAGTTAGTACAATCCAGATGCAAGCTAAGGTGCAAAGCTATTCATTTATTCTTTCAGACAGAGAGCATAATTAAGAATTTAGGTTTTAAGCCTCTTTATTTCACTGGGCAAGGTAAGTCAAGATCCAATCAACATCACTAAAAGACAAGGATAGATGGTGGCAGAGATTCCTAATGGGAAGTTACAGTGAAAATTATTCTCAGATTGACTCTTTTTATTACCTCTACATCAGCCAGTCTCTTTAGTTAGGGTTTACAACTACATCTCTCACTGGTGTACCTAAAAACTAAAAAGCTCAGTGTTAAGTCAATGACTAGTATAATGCTGTACTCTCCTACTACTAAAACATGCTACTAATGGTGAATCAACAACATCGTGTAACTGCACTGTTTGATCCTATCTCTAATTAACAGCACAGCTTTTCAGGAAAAATGCCTAACCACACTGCCTAGTGCCCAAAAAATAATGGGGAAGCTTAGTGATCCCTGAAGAATTTCTATCTTATCTCGCGGACTCCACTAACACCACATAAAGACACACCTCAAAAATCACCCTTAAGATTTTCTCCATGATACGTTTCAGGCAGCATATTTACAAACAATTTTCTATTTTTTTCCTACAGTTTTATGCCCCCATGACCTACTGAGAAATGTCTTTATAATGTGAGTACACTAGGAGTAAGCAAACATCCAAATCTTAGCCCACCAAAAATATTAAAACGTACTCAAATTCTCAGGCAAAAAGGTCACCCTCTGAAGTAAAACTGAATGATTATTAATATATTTGCAAGCACTGGAAAATAGTATAATGAAAAAGTGCAGCCACAGTATGAATTACAAATTTGAAAAACCCATATTGCATAAACACAATACGAAGTAAATTCAGATAATCTTTAAGAAGAGAATGAAACAAAAGAAATCCAAAGACAATTTCAAAATTTCATCTGCTCAATAAATTAAAACAACAAAAAAATAAAAGTCCCACAAGCGTTTTACTGCAGTTCTTAACCAACAGCAAAAAGGTGAGATGATTAAGCTAACTGCCAAAAAAATAGGAGAAAGCAATGGTCTGGAAAGAGACTTGATTCTTACCAAAACTTTCATACAGTTACCAATAAAATACAAAAACAGCAGTTATTTAAGAATGCTTTGCCTTCAATATTCTGCTGAGATAAGCAGTCATATGTCTGAATTAACTTTTAAAATGAAAAATACATCTATTAATACGCCTTTAACAAAACTCAATGGAAATTCACAAATTGGAAAAATTTAACATCAGCATCTACTAGCCAAACATGAAAAACTTTTTGATCAGTTTTTGCTTAAATATCTTAGTTCACTGATAGTAGGGTAAAAGATGTTAATTAAAACGCAATCCAAAATTAGTGATAATCACTCAACTCGTAGACGCTGTCAGAAATACTCTACAGAAAAACGCTGGGGTTCTTTTACAACTCACAACATTTGAATCTGGGACTGTTTTAATCAACTAATTAAACCAGGGGCTTACTTTTAAAAACAATTTTTCAAAATGTATCTGGGTGCCAAGTCAGCCAGCAATCTGCAAGAAATGTCTTTGATGGTTCAAAATTCCTAGGTGTGAGGAAGAGCGACTCATTAAGCTAAGTTTAGATCCGGCCCTTTTGTGGTCAGCCCAGGAAACGGGTGTAAAGATTGGGGGTGGGAGAACAGCTCGAAATTCAGGACGTGGGGCAAACGCCGATGCCTGGCAGCACCGGCTCTTCCCTATTCGCGCACTGAGAGGTCACGACGTAGTAAAGTTTGGTTTCACAAGCGGGCTTGGACACTACTGACAAAAGCAAAGTCTTCCAAGTAAAGCGAACTTGGGGGGCCGGGGAGCGCCCGGAAGACCAGCAAGACACGTTTTCACTGCAGGGAGGGGGTGCCTGTGTGGCGACGCGGTCGCGGAACNGGCCTCCCCGCCGCAGCTTCCCCCGCCTCGAGAGGCAGCTCCAACTTTCCTCCAAGCGCAGGACGCCGCCTGGGCCGCGCGCAATTCCGAAACTTTGTCCGCCCTCCCGTCGCCCCGGGCCCGCTCCTCCGCTCTGCGCCGGCCTGGAACGGCCCCCACTTCGCCCCGCCAGCTGCCTGAGCCCATCCGCCCCCGGGGTCGGCCCGTGTTTACCTCAGGCCGAGGTCGAGGCGCTTGCTCCGGCGGCGGCGGCGGTGGCGGCCCCACTGCAGGTCCCTAGGTCCCAGTTACTACGCCAAGTTCCCCAACATGGACTCCTTCGTCCGCTTTGAGTTGTTCCGGGGGCGTCTGGGGCGCAGGCTCCACCGGCTGNCGCTACGGTGACGACGGCGGCAGCAGCGGCCGCCGCACTCGCCCTACTCGCTTGCTGGGCCCTGCGCGTACCTCTGCAGCGCTCAACCGGACCACTGGGGGGCGCTGGCAAACCACCCTTAGCGACGAGGAACGTGGCGGGCGGAGTGACGTCACGCGGCCCGTGAGCGGGAGGGAGGACGGCAGCGAGTGGCGCGGGCTTCTGGGAAACGTCTTTCGCAGGCTGTCATTCTCCCACTCGGCGGTTGTGCGCAGGCGCCGTGTGTAAGGCGCTAGAGTTGGCGCTGCTTTGGCGGCGCAGCCGGCTAAGTTGCCGTGGATAATGAAGGAGACCCTTGGGGACCTGGACGTGAGATGGTTTGCGTGGCTTTTGCTACCCTATCTTTATGGTAATCTGATATTGAAGAATGTTATTGTGTTGTTTGGCGCTGGATTGAGTTTTCACCCAGCACCGTTGCCCACCTGAAATACATCCCACAGGGAGGCTGAAGTGCCCGTAATTTGTAAGCCCACCTCTTTTTTTCGTCCTGGCGGGCATTTAAAAAATGCCTAGGGGAGAGGTTTTCCCTGTAGCTCATCAAGCCTAGGATATCCCCTTGTCCTAATTCCCACAACAAAAAATTTAAAACTTGATTGTGATTAGAGGACCTCCACTTTGTGGTCAGGCAATGACGTGATCATTCAATAATTTGTCGGGACCTGCGTGCCGTGGAACACGTGTGCCTTGTTTATTTCCTATCGGGTCGTTGGATCCTTTGTTTTTACCTCAGAAACACCTTTATACTTTTTCAAAGCCACTGACTTCCACCTCATAGTTTGGCGTACAGTTTCTGCACGCCCCTGACTGCTCTTCCCGCGCCGGCGTCCAGCCCTCGTCTTCCAGGTGGCCCTTCCAGTCCGGGGCCGCACCGTCGCCCAGCTAACAGCTCCCGCGGGAGGCAGCCCTGGCCCGGGGCCGCCCGGCCAACATGGCTTACCCCAGGTCCCAGGCACGTCCATCCTCGCGGCTCGCACCTTCCTCTGCAGCCTGACACCCTCCCCTTTCTTTTCTGTGCGCGGTGCGCTCCCCTAACCACGCCAAGCCTTGCCCAGAATGACGACCCTCCCCGCTTCGTCGATACCCCGCCGGCTTGCCACGTCTCCGCCGCCCTCGCCCAAACCAGGCCGGTTGCCCGCCCCCAACTCCCCGAACTGTGAGGTCGCTTCTATGGCACCCTCATCCTATGTATGCATCGTGTCCGGTCTGCTCCGTGTCGGCCCCACACTGCCAATGTCTTACTACTTTCATAACAACAGCTCCTGGCACAGTGCCTGTTACTCGATAAGAACTTGGTAACTGTTGCTGGAGGAATATATGAATAGCAACCTTGTCTCTGTTTCAAAGTCTTTGGAGTTTTACAATTGTACGAGGTTTGGGGATTTAGATGGGCTTCGCTGTGTTTGGGAAATTTGAGGGAACTGTGATCTAGAGGAGTTAAAATGTTTTTTTTTTTTTCTGATGGAACAAAATTTTTATCAAACGCCTTTCCCTGTCACTGTTCCACAAGCACTGTGATGAGCCATTCATCAGAATAAGGGTGTAGCTTTGTCATGTACATATGCGCATCTTCAACGAGAGAATGCAGCCCCCCAGGAATGTAACTTCAGATGGAGACTAATGGGGCAGCATTCTTCTGTGGGTATTTTATATGAAAATCTATTTATTTGTTAACAGTGTTCGTCCTTACATTTAATTAAAGGTCAAATGGTAATACCTGCCAATAGAAAACTGTAATTTTAAAAAAACAATAACTATACATTTAAGCAAAACTAAACAATATGAATCGGTTTTTCCCCCCTTCTGGGGCCATTTCCTCTTTATCATTTTATTTTCATCGTAAGTGTACTCTTTAATCCTCACCCACCTCCCCTCTGGTAACAATCAGTTCTCTATAGTTAAGAGTCTGTTTCATGGTTTGTCTCTCTTTATAATCTGCTCCTTTGTTTTGTTTTTTAAATTCTACATTTGAGTGAGATCAAATAGTATTTGTCTTTCTCTGACAGACTTATTCCACTCAACTTTATATTCTCTAGCTCTGTCCATGTTGTTACACATGGCAAGATTTCATTCTTTTTTTATCGTTGAATAATATTCCGTCGTATATATGTACCATATTTTCTTTATCTATTCATCCATCAGTAGGACACTTAGGCTACTTCCAGAGTTTGGCTATGGTAATGATGCTGCAATAAACATAGGGGTGCATGTATCCCTTTAAATTAGTGTTTTTGTATTTGGGGGGTAAATACCCATTAGTGCAATTACCAGATTGTAGGGTAGTTCCGTTTTTAATTTTTGAGTAAGCTCCATACTGAACAACATGAACCTTTTGATCTATTTATTCTCTGGCAGATAATTAATTTCCACTCTTTTACAGTTGGCCTCTTAGGTATTATGCCAGCATGTTTTTAGAGAAAAATACTCGTAATGCTAACATATGAGTGGTTTCTCCTTTCATATGCAAATAGAAAAGAGGATGGTGGTTTGTAATAGGCCATCTCTTGCCTCCCCAGGGAGAAGACTATGTGTATTCCTGTACATGCAGCATCCTTCTAATTATGTTTGCATGTGACAATTTGTTACTCTCTCTGTGATTTCAATATATTTTATTTACAATATAATAAAGAGATACAGAGTTTTAAATAAATGATGAACTATAAAATGAAGGAGTAAAGATTGATATACCAACCATCACTGTCAACGTTTAAAATTTGATTATAACCATAAATAACACAAATGATACGCATCATAAAACAGCCTTCAACTGAATGCCCAAATGGCTTGTTGTATTTTACCTGGCACTTAAAATATCAAACATGTCACACAGCAACAGAAACCCACACTGGCATCTTTAAAAATAAAGGGTAATCAGTGTATTGATTTTGACAGAGTTTTAACAGAGATAACTTCTATAATTAATTTAACTGCTATAAGTTGAATGCAAAATAAAATTGAAATTAAGAAGTGGAATCACTGTGTAAAGACACTGAATTTAGATGGAAACATGACTCCAATATGGACTCTCACTTGATACCTTTGCAGTTTTGAACATATTGCCTAAGGTTTTTGGTCCTCCTTTTCATATCTATTACAGTGGAGATTTTTATTTTAATGGTCTCTGTGGCATTTTTATAACAGGAGTGTTTGAATTCTAAGGGTGTACAGTTTAAGACTCTTATGAGGAAAAAAAGAATATGTATATATACGGTATCTTTATAAGGAATGAAAAATATATGCTATGGGGGAAAGTTTATAGGAATTAAGGAAAAAAAAGCCAAATGGTTTATCCCTTTTTTTCACAACTGCGAAGAATTTTAATCAAGATGATACTGATTACCCATTTTCTACATGGAATTAAATTTATTTCAGCACTAATCAGTCGGGTGTCTACTGTGTCAGAGGTGCTGTGAAGTGGTTATTGAATGAATGACCCCATGTCATTCTCAGAGATAGTTTAGTTGGTACAGATAAGACAAGTACAAAAACAAGCTTAAGAAAGAATATGTGTCATAAAAGGAATAAAAAGAAAAGGGCTGGGTGGGAAAGAGTGTCAAATGAGGGAGAGAATACAAAAAGGACCAAGGACAATTTCATAAAAGACCAAATCTGAACAAAAATATAGTCCGATATTATTCCATATTGAAAACTCCAGTTTCTCTCAGGTTGGTCTCCCATTTCCCACAGCACCTCTTACCATTTTTTGCCACTCCCCTCAGGTCTCAACCTCACACTCATTGCTGTGGAGCCCCTCAACCTGGAGCCCAGCAAAAGATCTCACCATAGCCTTTAACTTCGTCACCTTCTTTCCCTATCCCTACAAAGTCTGCCTCTAACACACACACTTGTTTTCCTCAACAACAGAGGAAGTGCTAGCTGCTGCTTAATGCTTAGCTTTCTACTTGTGCTGTAGATCTGTCTTTCCCAGACTTTGGGATTTATAGACCATTAACTTTTCTAACAGGAACTGACAGAGCTGCAAACTTTTAATCTTGATAAATAACAGTATACATTTTCAAAGTCCTCCCATCTCTTATCACCCTGATTTCCTTTTTAAAACAAGCACTTTCAACACTAAAGAACTAAATTTTTATGAACTGGGTTTTTTTTGTTTTGTTTTGTTTTTTGGGGTTTTTGTGTTTTTTGTTTTGTTTTGTTGCATTTCCCTGTGAACAGGAAAGCTATTACAGCCTTGCTACTTTTGGGACTCTGCTCTGAAATGGATCCTCTCCATCCCCTCAGGGCCCACCCTATGGGTTACTCTATCTTCAATATTTTGAATCTCTTCTTTACCCAAGATGAATTTATCTTTCTTGTCTCTAAATCTAAAAATAGTTTATATCTAAGACTACTTCCTCATTTCACTTTCTACTCATTTAAAAGGTAATAAGCATTCATTTTAACAATTCAGACAACACAGAAGTATAACAGTATATTCAGAAGCAAATAAAGAAAAGGATAGTTTACTCTCCCCATCCCAATCCTCGGTAATATCAATATTAAAAGATTAATGATTTGGGGTGCCTGGGTGGCTCAGTCACTTAAGCATCCAACTCTTAGTTTCAGCCTAGGTCATGATCTTAGGGTTCAGTTCATGGGATTGAACCCCACATGGGGCTCTGTTCTGACAGTGTGGAACTTGCTTGGGATTCTTTCTCTTCCTCTCTCTGTCCTACCCCCTCATTTTCTCTCACAAAGTAAATAAACTTAAAAAAATTAATGTTTCTCTCCATACTTTTCCAATGGTTACAGAAACACAAATAAATAGAAGTTTTGATTTTTATAAATAATGAATCACATTATATTTTTCTGCACCTTTTACTTACTGAAAAGTTTATCATGGATACTCTGACCTAGCTCATTCTTTTACTAGCTGCACAATAAACTATTAATGTACCATAATTTTTTAAGCCATTCCTTTATTGCTAAATAATGTAGATTTGTCCAGATTTTGTACCATTATAAACAATGCTAGAGTGAGTATCCTTATACATGTATCTCTTTTAAACTGTGCAATTTCTTTCTACAGAATCAAATCCTTAAAGTGAGATTGTTGAGACAAAAGATATGTGCACATTTTGATAGATATTGTTTGTAGAGGATATATGTACATTTGTTTGCTTGTTTTGACACCCAGCATCCATCTCCTCTTTTTCTGCTAACAGCACCTCATTTTCTTTAGATGAATTAGTCTTCCTCTGTTAATCTGTAGAGCTACAAATAGCACAGACTCCTCCATTGGCTTTTCTATTTGGTCAATAAGAGCATAATATCATACTAGCTATAATATTCTATAGTTCAGGGATGAGCACATGACTCAATTCAGGACAATAAGAATTAGATCAAGGACTTCTCTGCTAGACTTGTTGCTCTAAGAATATAAGCTCTATTCATGAAGAGAGACCTTTACTGAAAATGATTTCCACTCAGGATGACAGAACTAAGACATGGAAAGAAACTAGATTCTAATGATAACATTTAAGAAAATTCCATCTATCTATGTCTAGATGTTGAGTTATGTGACTCTATAAATAACTGAGGAGGGAGGGTGAGTTGGGTTTTCTCATACTTGGGACCAAAGGTGTCTGAGTGAGACACTGCCAGATTACCTCTAGAATTACTGCAGTTTATATGCCGATCAAAAGGCAAAAGAATGTCTAGATGCATGAATCTTACATTTTTGTCAGTGTAATGCACATTAAATGCTATCTCACTGTTATTTCAGTTAGTGTTTCCCTAACTACTGATATGGCTGAACTTTTTTTCTCCGTATTTTTGGGTTGTGTATGTAGCCTTTGTATGTTTTCATACTGTTTGTCTTCATCTTTTTCTGATCTTTTTATAAGATATTTCTTTGTGTCAGAGCTCTTAACTCTTGGTGTTCCATATATGTAGGTACTATTTTTTATCATAATCATCTTTTGACTTTGTTCATGGTGGCTTTTGTCATACAAAAGTCATAGTTGTTATACTGTCAAACCTGTCCATTCACTCTTAAGCCCAGAACAATTAGGCTTATGTCACCACCACTCCATTGAAACTGCTCTTGGAAAAAGTCACCAGTGACCTCATATTTGCAAGGTGCGACAAACTGCTTTTAGTCCTCAGAAACCAGTTGTTCTCTTGTATTAACTGCCTAGTGTGTACCAGGCTCTGTGCTAGGTATAGGTGGTATAAATAAAATATTGTTCTTGCCCTTAAAGACTTTACAATTTAATGCAACAGTGAAAAATGAAATATTTCAATATGTAATTTGTGCTGATGTTGAGTTTGTGTTATGGGCTGAATTGTGTCCCTCCAAAGTTCATGTATTTAGATCCTAATCCCCAGCACTTAAGAATGTAATTGTAGATGTCTGCTGGGTGATCAGAAAGAATCTCAGGCTCTCTCACTCTCTCTCTTGCCAACCGTCCATCCTTCAGGGACCCCTGGACCTGCTGGATCCGGCCTCCGACAAGTGGTGACCCAACAGCAGACCTAAAGGGCTACCTCAAGAAAAAGCCAAAGTACACATGGTGGAGAGTCCCAAATATCACTACGAGTAGGAAAATAAAATAACCAAGGTCTCAACAAGAAAGACCAAGAGATACCATTCAAAAAACACTCTCTGAAAGGATACACCCTGGACAGTCAAAGGGTCTTCTTGGGTACAGCAGCACTCACAGGTGCAGAGAGCATAACAAATCTTTAAAACTAACAAGAGACAGAAAGCCAACTAAAATGATGAAAGAAAGAGCTCTTCTCCAAAGAAATTCCAAGAAGAATTGACAGCTAATGACCTGCTCAAAACAGATATAAGCAGCATAACTGGACACGATTTTAGAACAATAATCATAAAATTAATAGCTGGGCTTGAAAAAAGCATAGGGGACATCAAAGAAACTATGGCTACAAGCAACATGGAGCATAAAAATAGGCGTGATGAATTTAAAATTGCGATAAATGAGATACATAATAAATTGGAGGCATCCAAACCACAAATTGAAGAGGCAGAAAGGAGAATAACTGATTTAGAAGACACCATTATAGAAAAAGAGGAAACCGAGAAAAAAAGACAAACTGATCCAGGAACATGAAAGAAGAGTTTGAGAGCTCAGCGATACGGTCAAACACAACAATATCCGTATCATAGGAATCCTACAAGAGGAAGAGAGAAGAAAAGGTGCTGAAGGAGTCCTGGAACAAATTATAGCAGAGACTTCCCCAATCTAGGGAAGGAAGTAAACGTTGAAATACAAGAGGCACAGAGGACTCCCCTCAGACGTAATTTCAATTGATCTTCTGCGCGGCATATCATAGTAAAAATGGCAAAATATAAGGACAAAGAGAGAATTTTGAAAGCAGCTAGGGAAAAGGGCCCTAACNACATAATAATTACAGGATCTATCCATCAGGGAGAACTAACAATCATAATTGTCTATCCACCGATTATGGGAGCACCTAAATACTTAAAACAATCACAAACAGAAACAAGCTAATAGATAAGAATGTGCTAATAGTAGGGGACTTTGATACTCCACTTACAGCAATGGATAGGTCAACCAGACAGAAACTCTCTAAAGAAATAATGGACCTAAAAGACACATTGGACCAGATGNAGAGGAACTTAACGAGGGAGAAGAAGGGGGGAAATGGTGGGGGAGAGGGAGAGAGGCAAACCATGAGAGACTCTTGAATGATGAAAACAAACTGAGGACTGATGGGTGTGTGTGCGGGGGGGAGATGGGCATGGAGGAGGGCACTTGTGGGGATGAGCACTGGGTGTTATATGGAAGCCAACTTAACAATAAACTACTTGTAAAAATATAAAATAAAATAAAAATTTAAAAAAAAGAATGTAATCGTATTAGGAGACAAGGGCTTTAAAGAGGTGGTTAAGTTAAAATAAAGTCCTTAGGGTAGGCCCTAATTCAGTACAACTGGTTCCCTATAACCAGAGGAGATTAGGACATAGATATGTGTGCAGGCAGATGGAAAACCATGCAAAGGCAGAAGATGATCATCTAAGCCAATGAGAAAGGCCTCAGGAAAAACAGCCCTGCCAACCTCTTAATCTCAGACTTCTAGCCTTCAGAACTGAGAGAAAATAGAGTTCTCTTCTTTAAGCACCCTGTGCTGTGATACCCTGTGCTATGGGTACAGCAAATGAATATAGTTTGTCTCCACAACATCCCTTCCATCCCTCCCCATCCATGCGTTTTTAAAAGGCAAAGATTAAAACACACCAACAATTCCAGGAATGAACTCTGATTATTGTAAACCACTCAAGGTAACCCCCATACCTCTTGCCACAGTAAGTGGCTTAGGAAACCCAGACTTTGACCAATCTGTGTCTCTGAGCCTTGAATTGCTAGTGACTCTGAGAAAGATGTTTTTCCTTATTCTTTAAATAAAGCTACTAAAAGCCTGTTCTTTTTTCATTTGGATGATGAGGGCTGAGAATATAAACCCTGGAATTACTGCAGCTACAGTCATTGTGAACAAAGCTAGCTTTAGAATAATGCTAATTCTGTGGAAGGCAGAGCAGAGAAATGGAGCAAAACTGGGTCCTTGACATCATTAATCCACTGAATCAATCCTTATACCTGTGCAGCTAATAAATCCTCTATGTTATTTAATAAATTTTGATGTATTACAAAAGGTCTTAAGAGTTATAAGATACACAGGGAAGGGGAACTTAGCACAGGTCACATTCCCTAGGAAACACACTTTGAGATGAAGCCTCAGGTACAAAAATTTCATCGGGGAGTACTCTTGGGAACCACCTGTGTAAAGAGCAAAAGACGTAAGATTGAACAGAGGAAAAAGTTGAATTGTGATGCAGTCCAGCAAAGACCTAAGCCTTTCCTACAGAGAGTTTTGAGGACTTTATGCTTACCTCAGTGACCAGTCATTTTGTCTTAGCCTAGAAAAGTAACCCTCTTAAGCCAAAGGTAAGTTCTGAAGTAGGATTCAGTTGAAATCTATCATCCTCCAATACTTCTAGGAGCTGGTAGAATGATTTCAGTCCTGGATGGGGAGATCTCTGCAGTGTGCCATGATATCCATGACTATCCACACCTTTATATATATAGCAGGTTCTAGGAGAAGCTCTTCCAAAGTTCTATTGGATCTTTTCCTGAAGAATTTACTAGAAAAAGTGTTGGTGGGATTAATTACAGCCCTTGAAGCTGCTCTTGGGGCCATAATTGAAGCTGATCATCTCTTTCCTCTGTCATCCATTCTAGATTCCCTTCACCCTCTGCTTGTCAAGGTAGTTTATTTAGTGCAATGACCTAGATCCTCTTCCCTCAGAGGACAGCCCTTCATCATCAGGTCCTTCTTAAGTTGTGGCAGTTACACTTGTCCATGTACTATCTAAATTGGTCAAGTAGAAACCAAGACACCCAAATGGATTACCTGAGTATCAAATGTACTCTTTCCTGCTCTATTGCATAACAGCTGTCCTACTGAAGACCAGGGTCAATTATCTTTTCCTGCTGGTTTCTTGGAATGAAGATCCTAAAGTGACCAGGCAGTAGCTGGGGTTTAATGAGACTCTTCCTGAGGTTACCCAAACCTCTAACCACTGTGGAAAGGTTAAAAAAAATCCCCAAATGGATCTCTGGTAATTAGTGTACAGAAATATTCTTTCTTGTATGCTTCAGCTACTGGACATCCATGTAGTCTCCCTATTGGGAACCCTGTACCATATAATGAATATCAATTTAAAGTTTACCTTGAGTCCTGGAGGATGATGTCCCTCCTCATAAGGTATCCTTTGCAACCTAGCACCTTAGCTGAATCTTCCACAGGTCATTCCAGGGCTCTATCAGTCTAGCCGTTTGTCCAGATGGTTTAGTTTAATAAAAGATCAGTAGATTCCATAATCTAACACTTTAAATTCTCAGTGGTACTGACAGACACTTCAGGCAGGAGGTCTAGCTTGGAATATGTTTATGTTCCAGTCAAGATAGATTGATACCACTTCCAGGGTTGGACAATTCCAGTGTAGACAATTTGCCACCTAGTACCTGGTAGGTATTCTAAAGGGATGGTACCATATTGTGGGCCAACCATTGATTGGTCTTTGTTGCTGGAAAGTCAGATATTTGACAGTGACAGTAGATATATAAGCCTTGGTAAGTGGGAGCACATGCTTTTGGGCCCATGTATAATCTCCATTCCTGTCCCCATTCTTATCGTGTGCCTGTGGGAAAAACACTGGTGTAGGTAATGACAGAGACTGGGTGTTGTTATCTGGACAAGTTATTGTTTCTTGTAGTTGTTTAGTCCCTCTTCTGTGACGGATGCTCTCTGTTGGGCATTAACACATGAAACAAAGATCTTTACATCTCATATCCACTTTTATAGATTCATCCATATGCCTCATTCCCAGACCTCTTTTTCTCTTGTCTTTCTCCCTCCAGACTGACCAAGCAGAAAAACCTTTTGCCAGCATTGACAACTTTCCACTCAAAGTAAACTACCAGATGCACAAGTCAAAACTCTGACCAGTGAGAGATATTCTCTTCACTGCTGTTTTCAGGGCCACTCCTAAGTGGCTGTCTGTGGTACTTGGACGTTGAGACTGCCGTGTTTAGGTCCCCTACATCCTAGGGTACCAATAGAAGAAGGGAAAACCAAGCATGAGAAATAAAGTCTTTATTGGATCCAAACCAGGATTTCAGGGTCTTGAGGCCCTCTTTGTATTTGTCAGTTGTTGGTTTTTTTCCCACATTCTTCTTGGCCTGTTTCTGCTGCCTCATGAGCTACTACTTCTTTCTGTAATGGAACTTGGCCTTCTCCTTTCTCTTCTCCTCTAGGATGGCTATCATGGCCTGTATTTCCAGGAAAACTTGCAAGCCAGGTGCCCCTGGTATGCAAACTTCCCAGTGGGCTTCAGATGCACAACCTTAGGGTAGTAAAAACCACCGTCTAGTTTTTCTTCTCATGAGGTAGGGGTGATGGGAGCAGAAGTGGGATCCTGTCAAATACCCTGAGACAGTCCTGGGTGGATGGACCTTTCTTGGTCTTGAGTAGCAAAATGCCTTGTATCATTCTGCCAAAAGATATACTAGGGGACTGGAAGAGGTAGGGTCCACAGGATGAGTTGGTGTTCATGCATTTGTGGAAGAAGACCAAGGACCGCAACTTGTTTTTGCAGAAATTGCTAGAAATGTGGATGCCTTCACAGTGCATGACCACCAACTTCCTGCCTGGCTGTATTACATAGCCATCAGGCTCACTTGACAACACAAGAGATGGCCTTGGCTATCCATGTAACACAACTAGCCCCAGTACCATCTTTGGCATCTTCCTGGGAAAGACCAGTAACTATTCAACCAAAGAAACTATTCAACGAAAGATAAGACTCCAATGGTGCCCGGGTGGCATCCAACTCCTGATCTCAGTTCATGATCTCATGGTTTCTGGGTTCAAGCCCCATGCTGGGCTCTGCGCTGAGTGTGGAGCCTGCTTGGGATTCTTTCTCTTTTTCTCTGCCCCTTCCCTGCTCATTCCCTCTCTCTCTCTCTCTCTCTCTCTCAAAATAAATAAAAGATAAACTTAAAAAAAAAAAGATTTTTTTTTTTGCAGACAACAGGACCTCACTTCAGAACCCTAGGGATCTATGTTGTGATTCTCCCATTGGGACTTGCCATAAACTTTTAAATTTCTGTATAGACAAGAAAGTTCAAATATGCAAACACCTAAGAAGAAAAGCAAAAACCCTTATAAATCTCATCATTAGAGACAATTCTTATTATCAACATCCTAGTGAACATCTTTTTTAGAACTTTTTCTATTTATTTACATAATTAAAACTACAACAGATTGCTGTTGTAAAATCTGCTTTTGATTCAACAATGTCAGTAAATCTAGATATACATCATTCCATTGTTTGGATATGTGATAAATCGCTTAACTAGCTTGCTGTAGCTAATGAGTTCTAACTGGATGGTACTGCCCTCTAGAGTATGTTTTGTGTCTAGAGTACTTACATATTGAAATACATATATTGTTACTAATTGCTTTCCTTTTATTTCTCTTTAATATTGCAGTTAGGTATATTTTGTTGTAGGTATCGATGACTTTCATTTCAGGACTGTAAAGGAAGTATTAAAAATATTTATTATAAAAAGGGGACTGAGTTGGCTAGGGTTGAGAAGCATTGTTTGTAGATGGACATTCCAATTTTCAATATTACAAAGCATGCACTAATGAACTTCTATATGCCTTCATCCTTTGGAGTAGTTTTGCCACATTAAAGGGTATGCATGTTTAAAATTTTGACACATTGCACTAATTTACTGTATGCCAACAGGAGATGAGAGTGCCAGTTCCCTCATATACTACCCACCAACAGCAGTGTAATCCTGATGTCTGTAGAGGTTACTCTTCCCATAAGGGCTATATAAAATTTTCTTAAAATTCATATTTTAAGGGTACCTGGATGACTCTGTTGGTTGAGCGTCCATCTCTTGATTTCAGCTCAGGTCATGATCTCGCAGTTTGTGGGTTCGAGCTCCACATCTGGCTGTGAGCTGACAGCACTCAGAATGCTTGGATTTCTCTCCTCTCTCTTCCCTTCCCCAGCTCATGCTGGTGTGTCTGCTTTCAACCACTGTCTCTCTCAAAATAAATAAATAAACTTAAATTTAAAAAAACTCATTTTATGCTCTAGGATAAACCTAGAATCTTCCTCATGATTCTGAAAGTTCTAGAAACTTACTTTGTTCCTAGTCACTTCTAGTTTTAATTTCTCAACTAACTTCTCTTTCTCTTCTCTGTTTGTTTGTTTGTATGTAAAAGCTATATTGAGATATACTTCACACACCATGCAATTCACCCATTTAAAGTATATAGTATAGGGGCGCCTGGGTGGCTTAGTCGGTTAAGCGTCCGACTTTCGCTTAGGTCATGATCTCGCGGTTCGTGGGTTCAAGCCCACGGGCTCTCTGCTGACTGCCAGCTCAGAGCCTGGAGCCTGTTTCAGAGTCTGTGACTCCCTCTCTCTCTGACCCTCCCCTGCTCACGCTGTCTCTCTCTCTCTCTCTCTCTCCTAGAAATAAATAAAACATTAAAAAAATTTAAGAAAAAAAAGTATACAGTATAATGGTTTTTGGTATATTCATGGGGTTATGCAAGCATCCCTGCAATCAGTGTTTTAAGAACATTGTTTTTTCATCACTCACTTCCCCCAAATCCTATACCCACTAGCAGTACTCCTCAGCTCACCAGTCCCCCAGCCCCAATCCTCTAGCCCTAGGCAACCACTAATCTACTTTCTGCCTCTATGGACTTGCCTATTCTGGATATTTCATATAAATGGAATCATAAAAAATGTGGGCTTGTGACTGGCTTTCACTTAGCATAATGTTTTCAAGATTCATTCATGTTCTAGCATGTAACAGTACTTCTTTTGTTCGTCTAAAATTTATTTTGTTGAATGATATTGTCATACAGATATGCCACATTTTATTTATCTATTCATCAATTGATGGGTATTTTGGTTGTATCCACTTTTTGGCTACTATGAATGGTTTTGTTATGAATATTCATGTACAAGTTTTTATGTGAACATATGTTTTTACTTCTCTTGGATAGATACTTATATGTGCAATTGCTGGGTCCATATGGTAACTCTGTTTAACCATTTGAAGAACTGCCAAACTCTTTCCCAAAGAAACTGCACCATTGTACATTCCCATCAGCAGTGCATGAGGGTTCCAATTTCTCCACACACTCAACAACACTTGTAACTCTGTGCTTTTGATTACAGCTATTCTATCCAGTATGAATTTGTATCTCATTGTGATTTTAATTTACCTTTCTCTGACAGATGATGATGCTGAACATCTTTTCATGTACCAGTTTGTCTGTATATCTTTGGAGAAGTGTCCATTAAATCATTTCCCCATTTTTAATTGGGCTATTTTTCTATTATTGAGTTGTAAGTTCTTTATGGATTCTAAATACAAGTCCTTAATCTTTTATCATATATTTGCTTTGTAGTATTCTAAATACAAGTCCTTAATCTTTTATCATATATTTGCTTTGTAGTATTCTAAATACAAGTCCTTAATCTTTTATCATATATTTGCTTTGTAGTATTCTAAATACAAGTCCTTAATCTTTTATCATATATTTGCTTTGTAAATATTTTTCCCACTCTATGAATTATCTTCACTTTCTTTTTTATAGTTTATTTGTCTTGAGGGGGGGAAGGGACAGAGAGAAAGGGAAAGAGAGAATCTTAAGCAGGCACTGTCACCATGGAGCCTGATGTAGGGCTCCATCCCATGAACCATAAAATCCTGGCCTAAGCTGAAATCAGGAGCTGGACACTTAACCGACTGAGCCACCCAAGCATCCCTTATCTTTTCTTTCTTGATGGTGTTCTTTGAAGAACAAATTTTTTTTATTTTGATGATGTCCAATTTATCTATTTTTTCTTTTGTTGCTTATGCTTTGGTGTTCTAAACAATTGTCTAATCTAGTATCACCAAGATATATGCCTATACTTTCCTGCAAGAGTTTAATAATTTTACCTCATACATTTGGGACTTTGATCCATTAATTTTTGTATGTATATATGCATAAATTTTATGTATATACAACTTCAGTCTTTTGCATGTGGATATCCAGTTGTCCCAATACCATTTACTGAAAAGACTTCCTTTCTTCTTTAAATTGTCATGGCATCCTTGTTGAAAACCAATTGACCACAAATGTGCAGGTTTATTTCTGAACTCCTTAACTCTATTCCATTGATCTTATGACTGTTCATGTTTTGTCTTGATTACAAATAGCTCTGTAGTAAGTTTTGAAATTGGAAAGTGTGGGTCCTTCCACTTTGTTCTTTTGCAGAATTACTTTGGTTATTCTGGTTCTCTTGAATTTTCTTATGAATTTTAGGAACAGTGTGTCAATTTCTGCAAAAAAGGCAGTTGGGATTTTGATAGCAATCAGGCTAAATCTATTGATCAGTTTGGGGACTATTGCTGTCTTAACAGTATTAAGTTTTCCATTCCAGTACATAAGATGCCTTTCCATTTATTTCGATCTTTAATTTTTTCAACATTGTTTTTGTAGTTTCCAGAGTGTAGGTTTTGCCTTTTTTTTGTTGTTAAATTTATTCCAATTGTATTCTTTCTGATGCTATTGCAAATGGAATTGTTTTCTTTCATTTTCAGTTTGTTCATTACAGGTGTATGAAATACAATTGGTTTTTGTGTATTGATCGTGTATCCTGAAGTTTTGCTGAAAACACGTATTAGTTCCAAAAGATTTTTAGTGGATTCCTTAGGATTTTCTGCATATAAGATCATAGCATCTGTGAATAGAAATAGTTTTACTTCTTCCTTTCCAATCTGTTGCCTTGTATTTCCTTTTCTAGCCTAATTGCCCTTGCTAGAATCCCCATGACACTGTTGAATAAAAGTGGTATGAGTGTACAGCCTTGTCTTGTCCTTGACTTTAGGGGGAAGGCATTCATTGTTTCATCATTAAGTATGATGTTAACTATGAGTTTTCATAGAAGTCCGTTACATTGATGAAGTTCCTTTCTATTTTTAGTTTGTTGATTGTTTTTATCATGAAGGGGTGTTGAATTTTGTCAAATACTTTTTTTTAATCTGTTTAGACAATCATGCCATTTTCTCATTTATTCTAGTGATATGGTATATGAATTGATTTCTTGGGTATTAACCAGCTTGCATTTCTAGGATAAAATCCACATGGTCATGGTATACAATCCTTTTTTGTGTGTTGCTGGATTCGTTTTACTAGTTCACCTCTGTATTTTGTAGTTTATTCTTTATCAATGTTCAGGTATTAGCCCAAATATAGGGCATAGCTGTTTCTCATTGATTTTTTTCCAAATATCACTGTAGTGATCATTTCTCATTTATTTTGGTACCTAGAATCTGAACTCTGTGAGTCTTGGTAAGGGTCAAAGTCCATTTCTCACTGTAGGAATTAAAACAATTCACTTTTGCAGCCTCCCTTGTTGCTATGGCAGAGGCATCTGATCAATTGGAGACACTTTAGTTTGTATATAATTTGGAACCTAATGACACTAAGAGGTTAAATTCTCTCAATCTTGCTCTTTCTTTCTCCACACACTGTTAAGTGTTTCCCTATCAGAACCAGATTTGGACATGACTTGGGTGTTTTTTACCAGCTGCTTAGTCCCAAGCCTAGTTCTCTAGCCCTCCTAGTGCTTTGGTGAGCTGCCCAATATCCTTCTGTTAAATCCCTTTATGATTAATTCAAACAGAGTCCACTCTTACTAACAGTAACTGGTAGTATAGGCAAGGCATTACTGTTACTTGATTTGTACTACTTATTTAGGAGATTATGATAGATATTGCATCAAAGAACCATACAGGAAATAATTTAAAATGGAATATTTGACTTCTCTTTAAAAAAAAAAAACCTTGGCCATTTCTCCTAACACAGCTCCAGCTTTCCACAAGTGCCTTATTCCATTCTCTTTATTTTTAATTCTTCCTACCACATCCCAAAATTCCTGTTCTTTTTTTTAAGTAGAGGGGCTTTTTCTAATTCTGCTTTCTTCTGCCAATCCCAAGTAAGTTTTCAAGATCTTTTTGTAAATAAAAGCAGCTTTTATTCCTAAAACAAACCAGTCTTAATTTTTTTCATTCCATCACATTGGATATTCCACGTTCTTTTGTTGTATCAAATCTGAAATGTAACAAAGCATATCACACTTGTAAAAACTTGCATTCATTGGATTATTCCATTTTTTATTAAAAACTTTTTTTAATGTTTATTTATATTTGAGAGAGATAGAGACAGAGTGTGAGTAGGGGAGGGACAGAGAGAGGGAGACACAGGCTCTGAAGCACGCTCCAGGCTCTGAGCTGTCAACATAAAGCCCAACGCGAGGCTCAAACTCAAAAAACCATAAGATCATGATCTGAGCTGATGTTGAACACTTAACCTACTGAGCCACCCAGACGCCGGGGGTATTCCATTTTTAAAAATTAATTGGAGACTAACATTTCTTTTGGAAATTGCATGTGATTTTACTTTTGTTCCCTGTTGTAATATTTGTCTTTCTCTTGTTATTTTGTAAATTTTTAAAAGTTTATTTCTTTATTTTGAGAGAGACAGCACGCATGCCTGTGCACGCACTTGCGTGGCAGATGGGCAGGGAGAGAGGGATAGAGACCACACTCAGTACAGAGCCCAGTGTGGGGCTGGAACCCATGAACCATAAGATCATGACTTAAACTGAAATTAAAAGTCACTTAACCAATAGAGCCACCCAGGCACCCTTATAAATACTTTTAAGCTCTATATACAGGGAATATTAGTACAGATCATATTTGTTGCAAATACTTTCCCCTGGTTGTTATTTGTCACCATATCATTGTTTATGATAAAGAGTTTTTTTTGTTTCACCAAGTGAAAATTTTGGTTTTATTTTTTAGGAAATAAAACCTCCAGTCTTTTCTGGTTTCTAGATTTTGTGTCATGCTCAGAAAAGCTTCTCCCACTCACTGCCTCTGGCCTCAAGATCATATAAATGTTTACCCATCTTTTCTTCTCCACCTGTAATTCATTAAAAATTAAGAAACTGAAGCCCAGATTAATAAAATGACTTGCTCATGGTCATGCAACTAATTAAAGTTAGGAATAGAAGAGAAGATGGCAGTCCTTTTCAAAGCAGTCCTACAGAGTAGCACTTTATCTAATTAAATAATACTTTTTTAATTTTAAGTAAGATTTTTACCCTTTAAAAATTTGGGCAATTTTCTAGAAGCTCGTTTAGAAACTAAAAAGAAAATACGCTCTCAAACACTTTTAACCCAAAAGACACGATGGGATTTATTGGACAAATATATACTCACCCTTCAGAAATTCCTTTTAAAAACATATGGGGAGAAAACATATGGGAAAATTTGCATCAGTTTAATAAACTAGCCACCTCTCTCAACTCTCATTTCCCTAGAGCTGTCCTATACTACAGCCAATTGAAAACAGATCATTTTTTTTTAAAGGCTATATTCTTTCTTAAAATGGTATTTGGTATACAAAAACTATTTACACACCAATTTTCAGCTGACAGCAATACTTTTGTAAGCTTCATAAATTATTTTACTGTTTATCACAATCTGTGAGGAAATCTTATATCTTATATTCTTATTTTTTTTAACTTGGCTTATTTTTTTTTTAAGTTTATTTTGAGAGAGCAAGAGAGCACATGAGAGTGGGGGAGGCACAGAGAGAGGGAGAGAAAGAGAATCCCAAGTAGGCTCTGTGCTATCAGCAAGGAATCCCACACAGGACTTGATCCTATGAACTGTGAGATCATGACCTGAGCCAAAACCAAGAGTTGGATGCCTAAACAAATGAGCCATCCAGGAGCCCCTATTATTATTTTTAACAAGTGTATTTGTGCACATCTCAAGGCAACAGAATACTAACATTCAATAGATCCACTGATTTCTGCTTTATATCATAGATTTACTTTTAAAATAATATAGCAAATTTCTGAGATGAAGTCATTCTCAGAAGAATCTATTAATATATAGGCAAGCAATAATTGGTTATTTTCCAAATTAAACATTTCCTTAGATGTATTTGGTTTCAGAGTAATTTAGTCTTTATGCTTTCTATAACAACAAAATCCTTTGTTAACATTTTTTTTTTTTTGAGAGAGAAAGCAAGCAAGGAAGTGGGGGAGGGTCAGAGGGAGAGGGAGAGAGAATCACAAGCAGGCTCCATGCTTAGAGTGGAGCCCACCTCAGGGCTTGATCTCACGACCCTAAGTTATGACCTGAGCTGAAGTCAGGAGTTGACACTGAACTGACTGAGGCCCCTAACAATAAAGACTTTTAAATAGTGTTTACTTTGATTAAGCTTTAACTTCCAAGAAACATCCTCAGAACCTGCCTTATTGGAACATACCTTCTAACAATTATGGTGAACAGTCAACAACAGAGCAGGAATGATCGATGATCACCATCTCACTTATACAATATATTTTTTCATTTATACATGTTTTCTTTGAATATTTCTTTGTATAGTATACATTGCACATAGTTACAATTTAAGTGTTCATAATTTTATTTTTCTGGTACTAGTATGTGATAAAACTATTGTTATTGCCATTTGATTGACATGAATTAAATTACCACAATATTCCTATGAGGATGTTTCCCAATTTAATCATCTATTGTTTTTCTTTCCAGCTACTAGAATATTTCAATTATGTATGTGTTGTTTCTATTACAGATACTTTAAAAAGGATTTGAGGCTATATAAAAACAATACAAAGATAATTGAAGTAGAAATAAAGAAAGCTTTGTAAAGGGTTTAGTAAATAAATATGCTAAAAACCCATGTTATTTAATTAGCTCTAAATTTCATTCCAGTATATACTTTCAAACAGCCACGTCTATCATAAGTCAACCTAAGTAGAAAAGTGTAAGCCTACAGGTACATAAGTGTGAGTCTGCAAAAATTTGGGAGTGAATATTTTTTTACAGAAATACTTCCAACTATTTTAAAAAGTAAGCTTCTTTGTTTTGTTCCAGATTTTGTATTGCCTTGGTCAGATTTTGTATTTCAGTAATGCTAGCCTCATAAAATGAGTTGAGAAGTATTTCCTTACTCTCTGAATTTTGAAAGTTTTGTATAGTGTTAGTATTACTTTTTCCTTAAATATTTCATAATATTCACCAGTGAATCCATATGAGTCTGACATTTTTTTGGAACAAAGATTTTAGATAATAGGTATAATTTCTTGGGGCACCTGGGTGGCTAAGTCAGTTAAGTGTCTGACTCTTGATATTGGCTCAGCTCATGATCTCCCAGTCATGGGAGATTCGGCACTGAGCAGAGGCTGCTTGAGATTCTGCCTCTCCTTCTCTCTCTGCCTCTCCCCTGCCTCTGTGCTCTCTCTCTTAAAATAAATAAACTAGAAAAGAAGATATAACTTCTGTTTGTCTTGTGTCAAATTTGTAAGTTGGATTTCTTAAGGAAGATGTCCATTTTGTCTAAGTTTTGAAATTATTGTCCTAATATTATTAAAAATATTCTCTTTCCTTTTTTTAGAATTTTACTTTTATTTTTTAATTTAAATTTTAGTTAGCATACAATGCAATATTGGTTTCAGGAGTAGAATTCAGTGACTCATCTCCTACATACAACACCCAGTGCTCATAACAAGTGCCCTCCTTAGTACCCATCACCCATCTAGCCCATCTCCTACCCACTTCCCTCCATCAACCCACAGTTTGTTCTCTATCATTAAGAGTTTCTTGTGGTTTGTTTCTCTCTCTTCTCCCTGCCTGCCCACTTTTTCATATGTTCATCTGGTTTTTTTTTTTTTCTTAAATTCTGCATCTGAATTAAATCATATGGCATTTGTTTTTCTCTTATTTTACTTCTGATATCTGTAAAATTTGTGGTGAGGACCCCTCTTTCATGCCTGATATTGGTAATTTGTGCTGTCTTTCTATCCTCATCAGTGCAGGTAAGACTTAAGTGATTTAACTGATCTTTTCAAAGAAAAGAATTGCATCTATGAATTTTCTCAGTTATTTTCTATTTTACTGATTTCTGCTTATTATTAATTCCTTCTTTCTACTTGAGGTTTGATTTGCTCTTTATTTATTTATTTATTTATTTATTTATTTATTTATTTTTATTATTTTTTTTTNCTTCTTGATCCATTCATCCGTTGATGGACACTTAGGCTCTTTCCATGTTTTAGCTATTGTTGAGAGTGCTGCTATGAACTGATTTGCTCTTTAAAAAAAAAAAACTTTTTGAAGAGGGATCCTTAGGTCATTGGTTTTAACTTCTCTTCTGATATAAACATTTTAAGGCTGTAAACTTTACACTGAACACTGCTTTAGCTGTATCCCACAAATTTTGATATATTGTGGTTTTAGTTTTACCAAATTCTAAATATTTTCTGATTTGTCTTTTCCTTTTCACTCATGTGTTTAAAGGGTGTTATTTAATTTCCAAATATTTGAAATTTTCTTTGATAACGTATATATCTTACTATTACTAATTCCCAGTTTCACTGTTCTCCAAGAGCATAATTTCTGTGAAGTCAATCAGACAGTATTTACTGAGGTATTTTCTACAGCCAAGTATATTTCTCTATCTTGATAAAAAGTACCATGTGTACTTGAAAAGGACATTTATTCTGCATTTGTTGAGTATAATTTTCTGTATTAGGTCAGACCATTAATCATGTGTTCGGCTCAGCCATGTTCTTACTGATATGTTACCTATTTGTTCCATGAATTGGTAAGAAAGAGGTATTAATATCTCCAAATGTATTTATGGTATTATCCTTCTTTTTAATTCTGTCAATTTTACTTAATGAATTTGAAGTTCAGTTATTGAATTATGATTGTTATGTCTTCCTATGAATTGGCCCTTTTTTATCAGTTTGAAATGTCCCCTTTTGTCTCTGGAAATACTATTTGAAGCTATTTAACATACTAATTTGGCCCTCCATCTTTCTTGTACTTACAGTTTCATTTGTATTTTTTCTAACTACTTTCAACTCATCTGTTAATTATATTTAAAGTGTCTTGTAGAGAGCATACGGTTGGGTCTTCCTTTATAAAAATCTATTCTGATAATCTTTGTCTCTAATTGGATTGTTTAGTCAATTAAAATATAATACAATTATCAATATGGTTGGATATAGTTCTACCATTTTATTATTTTGTTTACTGATTGTCTTCCCTATTTGGTTCCTCATTTCCTCCTTTCTTGATTTCTTTTGGATTATTTAATTATTTTTAAAAGTTTCATTTCATTTAATCTAGTATTTTAAAATTTTTACCTGGGCTTTATTTTATCTATTCTTGTTAGTTCCATTTTTGCATTTTTTTAGTAGTTGCTCTAGGAATTACAGTATATACCTTTAGTTTTTCACAATCTACCTTGAATTAATATTTTATCATTTCACATAAAATATTAAAACTTTGCAATTGTATTGGTCCATTTTTTGCTCCCTTATTGACCTCTTGGCTATAATTGCTATGTGTTATATTTACATATAGTGAAAATTTCATAAGAACATATTACAATTTTTGCTTTAAATTATCCTACACGTATTTTAAAGAAATTAAGAGTAAAATAGCCTTTTGTATTTATCCAGATATTTAACATTTCTAATGATCTTCATTCTTTCCTGAAGATCTAAGACACTCTGGTGCCATTTTTCTTCAGTATAAAAACCTTCCTTCAGCATTTCTCGCAGTGAAAATCTGATGGAGATTTTCTGAGTTATCTTTTATCTCTGTTAATTTTTCCTTCATTCTTGAAGGGTATTTTCACTGGATAAAGAATTCAGGTTTGATGAGTTTTTTTTATTATTAGTACTTTGTGTTCTTCCGTTGTTTCTGATGAGAAGTCAACCATTAATCGTATCATCTATATGTTATATGTCATTTTTCTCTTGCTGCTTTCAAGATTCCTCTTTATCTTTAACTATAGTTTGCCAGTTTAACTATAGTGTGCCAAGTCATTATTTTCCTCATATTTATTATCCTTGGGAATTGGGAGGTTTCTTGTATCTGTATTTTTTTATTATTTCAACAAATTGAGCACATTTTCAGACATAACTTTTTAAACTTTATTTTATGCTTCATCCTCTTTTTATTTTGCTTCTGTATATAACTTCAGTTTCTTAAATTTTGGACCATTATTATTGTCCCAAAGGTTCATGAATGTCTGTTTATTTTCTTTCAATCATTCTTTCTCTATTTTTCAGATTGTAGCATTACTACTGATTTATTTTCGGGTTTACTGATTCTTTCCCTGTTTATCACCATTCTGCTGTTAAGACCATCCAATGAATTTTTTTGCTTTAGTTATTGTTTTTTTGTGTGTTGGAGTTTCCATTTGGTTCTTTTTCATAATTTTTATTTCTTCTCTGAGGCTTTCCATTTTTAATTTATTATCATGAATTTTTCTTTACCTCATTAGGCATAGTTATAATAGCTTGATTAAGTGCTTGTCTGCTGGCTTAAATTTGCTAGTACCAACATCTGACTTATCTTTAAATTAGCCTCCATTCATTAGCTTTTCTTTGGTGAACACATCACAGTTTCCTGATCCTTTATATGTCATATAATTTTGGATTGTATCTTGAATATTTTGAATTTAATGTTGTAGAGATTTTGTTTTCTGTCATAGTCATCGAAAGAGTGCTGATCTTTTTGTTCGAGTGTGCAATTTATTCAGTTGGATTAAGACAGCAAACTCTTTGGTGACAGCTCAAATTTCAGTTTAGTTCCTATATCTTAAGTTATTTGCAGAGTTCAAGGGTCAGATAGAAACTTGGTTTTATTTTAGAAACAGAATTTAGAAGTCCTTCTTTGTTTCTGTCATTTCTAACTTTCCACTCTCACCTTGTAATGATACAGGCTGCCCTGAACTCTGTACTTTGTTTTGGGTCTTCAGGCCAGAAAGGCTACAGATTATTGGAGCCCTGCACAGTGCCCCAACTTTGGCCTGACCAGGCTAAACCATCTTCCACCCAAAAATGTAAACTGCCTTGTGCCATTCTCTTCTACTTTTGGAATTTTCCTCCTCAAACTGCCTGTTGTTTTTTACTTACTCTTTAGAATCTTCAAGTTATTGTATTTCGTCCAAAGTTTATCTCTTATCTATAGAAGAGTTAGTGCTTTAGGAGCTAACTCAGCAATCTAAATAATTTTCTATTCAACTTTATTCTTTTGAAATATATTTAAAATTTTTTCTCAAATGCCCTCTTCAAACTGCAAAAAGCATGGACATATGCAAAGAAAAAATTACTCCTCCGTTTCTTCTCCTAGTTAGTTCCCACCTGCTTGGAAGTGTCTATTATTAACAATATAGTCTATCTCCCTCCTTACCAGATCTCCAGACTCACACACAGTTATATTAAAATGTAAAGGATTTTCCTTTTTAAAAAATTGAATTGAGCTATACCTAATACTATGTAGCTTTCTTTGCTTAGTATGTCTTAGATTTCTAGGTTGGCATATATACATCTAACACATTTTTAATAACTCCAGAAGTCTACATTTTTGACTATCCATATAGAACATTGGTAGATAATATCTTGAAGGTAGAAATAACATTTCCATTCAGTTCTTGCAAGCTCAGACTCAGCCCTAGTCTGGATTAGCAGAAAGGAAGAATAGCAGCCTCAATACGGATCTAGAATCCTTCTAGGTTAAAGAAAATTAGGGTTTCTTTTTACAAAGGATTAGAGTTACTACAGTGGAAATTGTAGTGTCTTCTTCATGCAAAAAGAATTTTCTGAGAGTATTATAAATAAACAGAGTAATATAAACAATTATAAATAATCAAAACCCAGAAAAGAATTTTACATTATTAAAACCACCGATTGTGGCACCTGGGTGGCTCAGTAGGTTAAACGTCAGACTCAATTTCTGCTTAGGTCATGATCTCACAGTTTGTTAGACTGAGCCCCACCTGCTTGGGATTCTCTCTCCCTCTCTCTCTCTCTGTCCTCCACCCCCCCCCACTCTCTCTTGCGTGTGCACGCACGGGCACACACATTCTCTCTCAAAATAAATAAACATTTAAAAAACTGATGAAGCACTTTTTATGACAACACTCTAAAGTTTTATGTAACTTATCTCTTTTCTTAGGATGGTGGGGTCATTAGAGTCAACTGAAAATAGTTCCATGATGAAATAGGAAACTTAAAATAATAGGACTGGGTTTTCTTTTTTTTTTTTCCCTTTAGTTTTTGTTTTTAATCAAAGCCAGATGATTTTATGGCCATTTGTGGAAACATTAGCTGTGAATTATAAGTTTATCTTATCTGATGCCTCTCTAATCATGTCATTTGAAGAGCTCAAGGAATAAATTTTCCTAAATTTAATATCAGTTGAGTTCTTATAATTTAGGTGTTTTTTTTCTTTTCATCATATAAAACTAGCTCTTTTCCCTAGATACATGAGACTTTTTCCTGAGAGATCTTTGTATCAGGTTGTTTAAACATAATTCCAGAACATTCATTCTGGGTATTATATTCTGAATATGAATATGTTTTGACTATTATAAATAATGCTGCAATGAGCATAGGGGTACATGTATCTCTCCAAAATGGTGAATTCATTTCCTTCAAATATACTTTGAATATATTTGAATATATTTGAATATATACTAGAGGTAGTTCTACTTTTAATATTTTGAGGAACTTCCATAGTGGCTGAAACTTAATTTTGATTGTGTAAAAAGCTCAACCCTTTTACTCCTTCTCTGTTTATGTTTCTTATGTCACAGTATACCTCTTTTTGTATTGTGTATTCACTAATAATATATGGTAGCTATTTTTATTTTTAATATTTTGTTGCTTAACCTTTATATTAAGGTTAAGTAATTAACATACCACCATATTATAGTATTAAAGTATTCTGAATTTGATTATATCTTTACCTTTACCCATGTGTTTTATGTTTCTGTGGTACTAATTCAATGTTTTTTCATTTCAGCTTGAAAAACTTCTTTCAGCATTTCTAGTAAGACAATTATAGTGGGATAAACTTCCTCATGTTTATGAGCTTCATGAACATGGATGCCCAAATCTCTCCCCAATTTGGAAAGCTCTCAGCCATTATTTCTTTAAATAAGTTTCTGCCCCCTTCTCTTCCTTGGACTCCACAAATCCAGATTGTGTCTTTCAGTGTTATCCCATAGATCACTTAGAATTTTTTCATTCTTGTTCTTTTTTAAAAATTTATTTATTTAAGTTCAAGTTATTTAACATACAATGTAGTATTGGTTTCAGGATTAAACACTCATTGATTCATTACTTACATATGACACCCAGTCCTCATCCCTACAAGTGCCCTCTTTAGTGCCTATCACCCATCTAGCTCATCCCCCCACCCACCTCCCCTCTAGCAAACCTCAGTTTGTTCTCTGTATTTAAGAGTCTCTATTGCTTCCCTCTCTGTTTTTATTTTATTTTTGCTTCCCTTTTCCTGTGTTTATCTGTTGTGTTTCTTAAATTCACATATGAGTGAAATCATATATTTGTCTTTCTCTGACTAACTTATTTTGCTTAGTATAATACCCTTTAGTTCTATCCATGTTGTTGCAAGTGGCAAGATTTCATTCTTTTTCATCACTGAGAAATATTCATTGTGTGTGTGTGTGTGTGTGTGTGTATACATATATATGTATATATATTTATAACACATCTTCTTAATCCATTCATCAGTTGATGGACATTTGGGCTCATTTCATAATTTGACTACTGTTGACAGTGCTGCTATAAACATTGGGGGCATGTACCCCTATGAACCAGCTCTTTTGTATCCTTTCAATAAATACCTACTAGTGCAACTGCTGGGTCTTAGAGTATTTTAATTTTATTTTAAAATTTTTGAGGAATCTCCATACTGTTTTCCAGAGTGGCTACATCAGTTTGCATTCCCACCAACAGTGAAAAATGGTTCCCCTTTCTCTACATCTCACCAATATCTGTTGTTTACTAAGTTAATTTAGCCATTCTCACAGGTGTGAGGTGGTATCTCATTGTGCTTTTGATTTGTATTTCCCTGATGATGAGTGATGTTGAGCATCTTTTCCTATGTCTGCTAGCCATCTGAATGTCTTCTTTGGAAAAATGTCTATTCATGTCTTCTGCCCATTTCTTCACTGGATTAAATTTTTTGGGGAGTGTTGAGTTGTTAAGTTCTTTATATATTTTGGATTCTATCCTTTACCCAATATGTCATTTGCAAATATCTTATCCCATCCCATCAGTTGCCTTTTTCTGGATTTTTTTTTTTTTTGTGGATTATTTCCTTTCCTGTGCAGAGCTTTTTATCTTCATGAGGTCCCAATGGTTCAATTTTGCTTTTATTTCCCTTGTCTCTGGAGACATGTGTAATAAGTCGCTGCAGTTGAGGTCAAAGGGGTTGTTGCCTGTGTTCTCCTGTAAGATTTTAATGGTTTCCTTTCTCACATTTAGGCTGCATTCATTTTGAATTTATTTTTGTGTATGGTGTAAGAAAGTGGTCCAGTTTCATTCTTCTGCATGTCACTGTTCAATTTTCCCAGCACCATTAGCTGAAGAGAATTTTTCCATTGGATACTATTTCCTGCATTGTCGAAGATTAGTTTACCATACATCTGTGAGTCCATTTCTGGGTTCTGTACTCTGTTCCATTGATCTATGTATCTGTTTTTGTACTAGTACCATACTGTATTGATGATTACAGCTTTATAATACCACTTAAAGTCCAGAATTGTGATGCCTCCAGCTTTGGTTTTCAACATTACTTTGGCTATTCGGGGTCTTTTCTAGTTCCATACAAATATTAAATTTATTTGTTCTAGCTCTGTGAAGAATGCTGGTATTATTTTGATAGGGATTACATTGAATAGATAGATTACTTTGGGTAGTATCGACATTTTAACAATGTTCTTCCAATCCATGAGCATGGAATGTTTTCCCATTTCTTCATGTCTTCTTCAGTTTCTTTCATAAGTTTTCATAGTTTCATAAGTTTCATATGTTTTCTATAGTTTTCAGTGTACAGATATTTTACATCCTTGGTTAAGTTTATTGTTAGGTATCTTATGGTTTTTGGTGCAGTGGTAAATGAGATTGATTCCTTGATTTATCTTTCTGCTGCTTCATTTTTGGGGTATAGAAATAAAACCAATTTCTGTATGTAGATTTTATATCCTGCAACTTTGCTGAATTCACATATTAGTTCTAGCTGTTTTTTGGTGGAGTCTTTCTGTTTTTCTATGTAGTGTATCATGTCATCTGAGAAGAGTGAAAGTTTGACTTCTTCTTTACCAATTTGTATACCTTTTATTTCTTTTTGTTGTCTGATTGCTGAGGCTAGGATTTCCAGTACTATGCTGAACAACAATGATGAGAGCAGACATCCCTGTCATGGTCCTGACTTTATGGAGAAAGCTTTCAGTTTTTCCCTGTTGAGGATGATATTAGCTGTGAATCTTTCATATATGGCTTTTATGATATTGAGGTATGTTCCTTCTACCCCTACTTTCTTAAGGTTCTTTATCATGAAAGGATGCTATATTTTGTCAAATGCTTCTTTTACATATATTGTAAAGATCAAATGGTTCTTAACCTTTCTTTTATTAACGTGGTATATCATATTGATTGATTTGTGAATATTGAACCAGTCCTGCAGCCCAGGAATAAATCTCACTTTCATCATGGTGAATAAGTCTTTTAATGCACTGTTAGATTCAATTTGTTAGTATCTTGTTGAGAATTTTTACATCCATGTTCATCAGAGATATTGGCTTGTAATTCTCCTTTTTAGTAAGGTCTTTGTCTGGTTTTGCAATCAAGGTAATGCTGGCTTCATAAAATGAATTTGGAAGCTTTCCTTCCATTTCAATTTTTCAAAATAGTTTGAGAAGGATACCTATTAACTCTGCTTTAAATGTCTGGTCTGGTAGAGGGGTGCCTGGGAGGGGCTCAGTCAGTTGAGCGTCCGACTTCAGCTCAGGTAATGATCTCATGGTTTGTGGGTTTGAGCCCCACGTCCGGCTCTGGGCTGACAGCTCAGAGCAGCCTGCTTCAGATTTTGTGTCTCCCTCTCTCTCTGACCCTCCCCTGCTCACACTGTCTCTCTCTCAGAAATAAATGAAACACTTAAAAAAAATTTTAAAAAATAAATGTCTGGTAGAATTCCCCTGGGAAGCTATCTGGCCCAGGACTCTTATTTGTTGGGAGATTTTGATAACTGATTCAATTCATTTTCTATTTATGGGCCTGTTCAAATTTTCTATGTCTTCCTCTTTGAGTTTTGATAGTGCATGAGTGTCTAAGAATTTGTCCATTGCATTGCATTGTGATCTGAAAATATGCATGGTATGATCTCAATCTTTTTGTATCTGTTGAGGGCTGACTCATAACCTTGTGTGTGACCTCTTCTAGAGAATGTTCCATGTGCACTCAAGAAGAATGTGTATTCTGCTGCTTTAGCATGAAATGTTGTGAATATATCTGTTAAGTATGTCTGATCCAGTGTGCTATTCAAAGCCGTTGTTTCCTTGTTGATTTTCTGCTCAGTTTATCTGTCCATTGCTGGAAGTGAGGTATTAAAGTCTCCTACTATAATGGTATTATCATCAATGAATTTGTTTATGTTTGTGATTCATTGATTCATATATTTGGTTTTTTCCAAGTTGGGGGCATAAATATTTACAACTGTTAGAGCTTCTTGATGGCTAGACCCCTCATTTATGATATGCCCTTCTTCATCTTTTTGTATAGTCTTTGTTTAAAATCTAGTTTGTCCAATATAAGTATGGCTACTCTGGCTTTCTTTTGAACTCTCTTAGCATAATAGATGGTTCTACATCTTCTCACTTTCAATCTGCAGGTGTCCTTAGGTCTAAAATGAGTCTTGTAGAGCACCTGGGTGGCTCAGTTAAGCGTCTGACTTCAGGTCAGGTCATGATCTTGTGGTTCATGGGTTCAAGCCCCATGTTGGGCTCTGTGCTGACAGCTTGGAGCCAGGAGCTGCTTTGGATTCTGTTCTCCATCTCTCTCTCTGCCCCTCCCTCACTCACACTCTGTCTCTGCCTGTCTCTCTCAAAAATAAACATTAAAAAATAATTTAAAAAAATAAAATAAAGTGAATCTCTTGTAGGTGGCATATCGATGGATCTTGGTTTTTTATCCATTCTGCTACCCTATGTCTTTTGATTGGAGTATTTAGTCCATTCACATTCAGGTTATTGAAAGTTATGAACTTAGTGCCATTGTATTATCTGTAGATTTGGTGTTTCTGGTAATGTTCTCTGGTCATTTGTAGTCTTTGCTTCTTTCCACTCAGAAAGCTCCCCTTAAAATTTCTTGCAGGGCTGGTTTAGTGGTCGTCAACTCTTAGTTTTTGTTTGTCTGGAAAAGTCTTTATCTCTCCTTCTATTCTGAATGGCAACCTTGCTCAGTAAAGGATTCTTGGCTGCATATTTTTCCTATTCAGCACACTGCCATTCCCTTCTAGTGTGCCAAGTTTCAGTAGAAAGATCTGCTACTAACCTTAAGTGTCTACCCTTGTAGGTTAAAGACATTTTGTCCCTAGCTGCTTTCAGAATTCTCTCTTTATCTTTGTATTTTGCCATGATATGTCATGGTGTTGACCTGTTTTGTTGATTTTGAAGATAGTTCTCTGTGCCTCTTAGACTTAGATGCCTATTTCCTTCCCCAGATTAGGGAAGTTGTCAGCTATAATTTGTTCAAATAAACCTTCTGCCTCTTTTTCTCACTCTTCTTCTAGGACTCCTATAATATGGATACTGTTTTGTTTCATGAAATCACGTAGTTCTCTAAGTGTTCCCTTGTGATCTAGTAATTTCTTTCCCTCTTTTTTTCAGCTTCATTATTTTCTATAATTTTATTTTCTATTTCACCTATTCTCTCCTCTACTTCTTCAACTCTCGCTGTCACTGTATCTAGCTTATTTTGCATCTCAGTTATAACATTTTTAATTCATCCTGACTAGTTCTTAGGTCTTTAATCTCTTCAGGAAGGGTTTCTCTGGTGTCTTCTATGCTTTTTTTCAAGCCTAGCCAGTGGTCTTATGACTGTTGTTCTAAATTCTTGCTCATATATATGTTTATACCTGTTTTGAGTCAGTCCCTGGCTGTAATTTCTTCTTGACTTTTCTTTTGGAGAGAATTCCTCAGTCTAGTTCTTTTGGCTAAGTTTCTGTCTTTCATGTGTTTTAAGATCTTGTTATGTTTCCTGCACCTGATAGTACATGTGTATTAAAAAGGGATCATACACTATCCAGAGCCTGATAATTCAGGAAGTGTTTCTGGTGTATGTTTTGTGTACTATGCTGTTGCATTTAGGCTGCTCTTTCCCGCTATTTGGTCCTCTGCAGAGCTCCTCCTTGCTTGCAGTGGTGGAGTGCTTGAGCCTTTAATTAGGTCTGCTTCAATTTGTTTGTTAAAGTAACCCTGGAAAAAAGGAAAAGGGGAGGGGAAAGGCTGATCTCATAGAAAGAGAGATGGAAAGGGAATAAAAGAAAACCAAACAGAGAATCATAAAGTTGTAAGGCTGGTACCAGTGAAAAAGAAAGGAGAAAAAAGGGGAAAAAACAGTTAAAGAAAAGAGAGAAGAATGAAAAAGAAAAGAGGAAAAAAAAACCTGATTCAAAAACAGAAAGGAGGGGCGCCTGGATGGCTCAGTCGGTTAAGCGTCCGACTTCAGCTCAGGTCATGATCTCATAGTTTGTGGGTTCCAGGCCTGCATCCGGCTCTGTGCTGACAGCTCAGAGTCTGGAGCCTGTTTCAGATACTGTATCTCCCTCTCTCTCTGACCTTCCTCTGCTCACATACACACACACTCTCTCTCTCTCAGAAATAAATAAAACATTAAAAATATTTTAAAAAAACAGAAAAGAAAAATAAGATAAAATGAAATGACAAAAAAAAAAATCTGAGCCTGATTCCACAAGAAAAAAAAGGAGGTGGAAAAAAAGAAGAAACAAAGAGTTATCTGTTGGAGCCTGGGGGGTGGTGGCTATGCTGGTCTGGAAAAGAGGCCGCTACATAGGCTCAGAGTCAGTCTTGCCCCAGTAAATAAGCAGTTGCCAGGCACAGAGGAGTGGGTCCTGCCTCCAATGGGGGCCACTGTGCTTCTCTTTGGAGACCCACCATGTTGGTGTTGAGGGAAAATTGGCATCACCTCAGTCTCTCATCCCTGGACCAGGGGATCTGAACCCCAGCTCCTCAGGCAGCCCTCACAGAATAGTGAGGGCTATCAGCTCACCCTGCGCCACAACTATCCTGCACCTTTTCCTTGGTGTGTGGCTGGGATTCAAAACCCAGTCTTAATGGACCCATGCACTTGATGCATGGCTGGAGTTAAAAAAACAAAACAAAACAAAAAAACAGTCTTGAAGGACCTGGTGCAGTGTGGATCTGCTCCCCTGCTCCAGAGTAGAGCCCCTTCACCTTGTTGATGAAAGGCCTTTGGCTGGCTCCTACAGGGTCTTGTGTCCTTGGGGAGGCAATAAACCCTATTTGAAAAGTGTTCCACGAAGAGGATTGTTCTCTCCCGCTGCATCCCAAAGATGGCTATACCACGCTATGCACTCCCTCCTTCTCCCAAGGAGTGCATTCCATAGCTCCACTCTGAAGAAAGTCATGCACTTCCAAAACCTCAGAGTTTGAGTTCCAGAGGCTGTTTTCAAAAACTGGGAAACTCAGTACTTCTTGCTCCCCAGTTTGTAGTCCAGAGAGGTTTTCTTCTTGTGCTAACTCGATGCTATGCTATCTCAGCCCGTCTCTTTCTCTCCCTTTTGTCTCTCCACAGAAGGGGTTCCCTCCCCTCCATAGGTCCACCACTTTCTCCCCCCCAACTCACATCCATGTACCTCACTCCTGCCAAGCTATCTCCCTCCAACTGTGGAGATCTATCTGTCACTCCGCAGACCTATTTCCAAGATGTTCTGAGTAATTTGACCTTAATACATCTGTGCTTGGGGGATGTGGCAAGCCCAGTAGCCCCCTACTTCTCTGCCATCTTAACTGTCAGAAATCCATTCTTTTTCATTTTCTTTCTTTATTTTCCTCTGACTGGATAATATTAAGGTTCTGACTTCTGATTCACAGATTTTTTTTCTTGTTTTATTCATTCTGATGTTGATGTAATCTATTGCATTTTTCATTTCATCCATTGTATTCATCAGCTCCAGAATTTCTGTTTTGTTCTTTTTAATTATTTATATCTCTTTGCTTAACTTCTCATTTTATTCATATATTTTTCCAATTTCATGTGTTCTCTTTGTTTTCTTGTAGCTAATTGAGATTTCTTAAAACAGCCATTTTGAATTGTTTATTGGGTAAATCACAAATTTCTGTTTCTTTATAGTTGGTGACTGGAAGATTTTTGTGATCATTTGATAGTGTCATGTTACCTTGACTTTCATATCCTGCAATGTCTTGTATTGTTGTCTTCACACACTTCCTTCAGTCCTTACTGGGTTACTTTGAGAGAGAAATACCTTCCATCAGTCTTGCTACAGATTCTGAGATTTTCTCAGACCTTTTATGGATATGCCTGCTGAATTTCCTTTTCCTTTTCATTATATGGCATAATTCTTAAGCTTTTTTGCCTACTTCCAATCTTGCAACACACCAGGCCAGACGCCAATAGCCTACCCTTTGATTTCCCAAGGACAGTGCTAAAGCTCAAGTTTGTGGTCACTCTGACTCACTGTTACAGTCTGGCTTTCTGTTTGTACTCACTAGCTTACTCTCATCGCTGTTGAGAAGGCACATAGGGAGCCAGCCACAGAATGGGGTATGTGGGTTGAGGCAGGTTGAGTGCTGGTGATACCTGTATGCAGTTGGGGGTGATCTGCAGACAAAGTATCCCCAGTGGCTTATGAGAAGGCTTCTTGATGGAGTTCATGATGCTGTTAGTAGGATCCATGTCTCTTTACTGCCTTCTGAGAATCCTTCCAGCTACTTCCCATCTGCCAGTTGTGCAACTCACGACTCAGTACTACTTTGGGTAGGGAGAGAGAGAAATGAACCACCTTGGCTGCATCACGCACAACTGAGGAAGCAGGTACTCACACATACACACTCACTTCCCCTGCAGGAGAAATCACATTTTGATTAGTTCTCTCTTGATACTGAGCTGTGTTACCTCATAGGAGGGCTGACATGAATAAAGTCAAACTTTTTCTTACCCTCTCCAATGTGTCCAGACTTCTATCTTTTTGTTCCAGCAGTGTGCTGCAACTTGTCTGCTAGACTCCTGGACTTTCACAAAGGCTCTGCAGGAGATTGTCTAAGAGTGTTCTTCATGGGCTTCCAGACCACAACCAAGAGGGATTGAAGCTAGTTTATGGACCATCGCAGGATCCATAGCCAAGGCCAAGGTCAGTATACCTACTACCAAATGCATGGGGTGGATAGTACTCCTCCTGGGTCCTTTGGTGTATGGTGCTGGATCCTGTGGCTCCTACAATGGAACTTTTTTTTCCTGTGGATGGATACCAAATTGTTGGGGTGCTTACAAGCAAGCCATATCTTACTTGGCCATTTTACTAATGTCATTCCCCACTATCTTCTTGCTTGCATAGTTTCTGAGAAGTTGGGTGTTATTCTTACCTTTGCTCTTTTATAGGTAAGGTGTTATTAACTTTGGCTTCTTTCAACCTTTCTACAGGTTTTTTTTCTATACCTAGGTATAGGGTTTTTTGTAAAATTTTTTGAGTTTTCCCTGCTTAGTGTTCTCTGAGTTCCTGAATCTATTGTTTGGTGTCAGATATTAATTTGGGGGAAATTCTGTCATTATTGCTTCACAAATTTTTTTCTTTTCCTTTTTTTTCTTCTCCCATTCTCTCTCCCTCTTTCTTTCCTCCTTCCTTCCTTGCTTTTCTCCTTCCTTCTGATATTCATCACACTATTTATTATATTTCAACTAAAAATCTCAAAACACACATCATTACATGTATGTTACACCGTTGGTAGTTGTCTAGGACAAAACAATCCTTGGTTTTTCTTTAATCTCACACTACTACCACACTTCACTTTTGAAACCAGGTATGTGGACTTTCCTCCCCCTAACCAAGCAATTTGCAGCAACACCATCCTGGTATCCTATAACTCAATTCAATTTTGACACTATCTAGAGTTAGTGCAAACCCTACAGGTTAAGGGCTTGGTCCCGGAAGACTGCTCTCCCCACCTTAGATGTCATTTGCAAGTCCCAGCTTGTCACCTTTTCTTCTGACCAACCAGCTATAAACTGAAGATTTCCATGACCCCTCCCTCTTTGGGTTCAGTTTTTGGTAGAACAGCTCACTGAACTCAGGGGAACAGTTACTTCTATGTTTTTTATATAATAAAAGATATGAGAAAGGATACAGATGAACAGCCACATGAAGAGATACCTTGGGTGAGGTCCTGAAGAGTCCTGAGTTCAGGAGCTTCTGTCCCAACGGAGTTGGGTGCACCACCTTCCTGGAACATGGATGTATTTGCCAACCTGGGAGCTCTCTGACCCTTGTACTATGGGAGTTTTTATGAAGGCTTCATCATGTAAGTATGACCAGCCTGTAACTCAGTCTCTGGTACCTCACCCCTTCCTGACAGGACACGGGGATTGGAAATTTCTGGTTCATTTCTGCTGAACAACTCCCATCCTGAAGCTATCCAGGAGCCCACCAAGAATTATCTTATTAGAACAGGAGACACTCCTGTCACCCAGGAATTCCAGTAGAGTTTAGGAGCTTTGTGTCATTGACTGGGGTCAAAGACCAAATAGTAGAAGAAAAGATGCTCCTAATATTATTATCATTTAGGAAATTATAAGGTTTTTTATAATCTCTGTACCAGGAACTAGAAGAAGAGACCAATATGCATATATTCCCCCAGTTCTTGGACGGTCTGTTCCGTTGAGTTATTTTTTTCTTCTTCAGTATTATTGTTCTCTTTTCCTTTCATTTTTTGAAAGTTCCTATTGTGATATCTTCAAGCTTGGCTGTCCTTTTCTCAGCTGTGTCTTCATTTCTATTACAATATTTTTGACTTCTAGTATTTCTTGTGTTTCTCAGAACTTTCATCTCTTTGCTTACCTCGCCCATTTGTTCTTGTATGTGTCTACTTTATGCAGTAGAGCCCTAAGCATAGTAATTCTAGTTGTTTTAAATTCCTGGTCAGATTACTCTATTATCCTTGCCACATCCCGAGTTCTAGTTCTGATGTTTTCTTTGTCTCTTCAGACTGTGTTTGTTACCTTTCGTTATGCTTTGTGATTTTTTTCTTAATAGCCATTTATAATATATTCTGCTATAGACCAAATATTTGCATTCTCCCTAAATTCAAATTTTCCCCTGAAGCATTGAAACCTAACCCCCAGTGGAATAATATTTGGCAGTAGGGCTTTTGGAAGGTGATTAGTTCATGAGGATGGAGCCCTTACAAATGGACTTATAAAACGTACTCCAGAGGCACCTGGGTGGCTCAGGTGGTTAAGCATCCAACTCTTGATTTTGGCTCAGGTTGCAATTTCACAGTTCATGAGGCCAAGCCCCATACAGGGCTGTCATCACAAAGCTGTCATCACAAAGCCTGCTTAGGAGTCTCTCTCTCTCTCGCTCTCTCTCTCTTCCTCTATCTCTCTCTCTGCTCCTCACCTCCTTGCACTCTCTCTCTCTCAAAATAAATAAACTTAAAAAAAAAAGATCCCAGAGAGCTCCCTTGCCCTTCTGCCATTTGAGGACATAGCCAAAAGATGGTAGTCTATGAACCAGAAAGTAGACACCTACAAGGTACCTTGATCTTGAACTTTTCAGCCTTCAGAATTGTGAGAACTAAATTTTTGTGGTTTCTAACCCACTCTGTTTATAAGCTACTATAACAAAAATATAGTCACCCCAATGGACTGAGACATACTGGGTGAAAGTAGCTGTTTTCAGTAGGCCTTTAGGAATATGATAGTAAGTCATGGAGGGAAGAGTGGAAGTGTTCTATAGTCCTGTGATTAGATCTCAATCTTTTTTTTCTTTTTTTAAGTATTTATTTTTAGGTAATGTCTATACCCAATGTGGGGCTGGAACTTACAACCCTGAGACCAAGAGCTGCATGTTTTACTGACTGAGCCAGCCAGGCACTCTGATTAGGTCTCAGTCTTTTAGTAAAGATTGCCCTCTGGACTGTGGGCTTCACAAGTGCTTCTCAGTGCCCCCATTTCCTCCTTAGGTGGGAAGAGCGGACTGGTGTTAGGTTTTTCCTTTCCTCCAGGTCAGTTAGTCTCTGATGAAATCCAATAGCTCATGCTCTGCTGAAACAGTTTCTCTTGAGGATAGGCCTTGTTAAGAACAGAATGCTCTGGGATATTTAAAAATGTTTCCTTTTCCCCTCCCCCTGCTGTAAGCATGAGGGTATTTTTCTCTGATATTCACTATGAGAATTGGGTAGAGCTCCAGGAGTTCTCACCAAAGTATGAAGCCGTTCAATGAGTGAGTCTTCCTGAAGTTCTTAACTATCAGAATTGTCCACACTGAGTTTCCAGAAATTTATCAGTTATAAGAAGAGTTTTTGGTTTTTCAATCTGTTCATCTTTTACTTGTTGTCAGGATTGAGTGGTGACTTCTATGCTCCTTATATATTGGACTAGAAACCAGAAGTACCATGATGTCTTTTTAATGAAGAAAACTGAAGGAGTCATGACAAATTGTTTAATAAAACATAAGGTAGTTTAAAATTCAAAAAAATATTATTCCTCTGTACATTTCAATTCAAATATCATTAATATTCAATGCAAATACATTATTCCTCTGTATATTTAATAAGAAAAGACAATTTGTTGATGCTTCTCTCTAATTAAGCATAGTAGATTGTCAGCTTGAGATTTGACCGTATTTTCTGGTGGTAGAATAAGGATTCTTAGTACAGTTCAATGATTATTACTCAATCTATCTTGGGTCTAGCCCCCTGAATACAGTTCTTAGTCCCAAGGAGACAAAACTAAATGGCTTTAAGAAAAAATGAAAAGTGTTGTTTCATTAAAATTTTTAACCCACTGAGTCCCAAATGTCTTTGGCACTGCACTTATGGAGTAAATTAGAAATCTGGGAGAGCCATCTGCCCACCCCTGCTATGGACAGCAATGCCATTTGGGCAGCTTGAGAGTTTAAGAGTAGTTGTCTTTGGAAAACTGCTGTGCCTGGCAAAGCTGCAGAGAGGACTACAAAATGCAGAGGAACAACATGTGATGGTGTTAAGTTCCCACCGGTGCTCAACAGAGCAGCAGGAGTCATCAGCAAAGAATTGCTTTGCTACGTGAAACAGTAGGAGAGGTTTTTTGTAGTCCAGTAGAACAAATATGGGAGTTTAGGGCAAGTGAGGCATCCTAGGAATACTTAGGGGACTCTTTGGAAGGAATCAGAGAAGATATATATCTTCAGTAGGAAGTAACTAGGAAGTAAAATTTGTGCCATAATAAAACCATGACATAATTTGTGATGCCAAGTGAAATTTGTCTATATTATATTAATATCCATTCAATGTCTTGACACATAAGCCCTTTCTACTCTTGTTACCATTAGTGAGAAGCAGCAGATTTTTTTTCACAGCTTTAAAGCTGTTATCAATAAGTTTATAAAGTAAATAAGTGAAAGAACCTCTGCTAAAATGTCATCACTCAACTGCTAAGAGGATAAAGTCAAAATCATGTTGTCTTACAGACAGTGTCAAAAGGGGTAAAGCAAGCCAAATGGATTATCCATAAGTCACAGTATGCCATTTTTAGAATGAACTTTTATATTTTCATAATGCGTATTAGAATACATCTTATAATGCATATTAAAGAAATGACACATTCTAACTTTTTAAAGCAAAATTGATGACTCACTCCACTAACAAATACATTTTATAATAAATGCTATCTTAGAGACCACCAATATTAACACTGTTCCTTTCAAATTAAAACACACAAAGGAAATTGTAATAGCATCGAACAGAAAAAGTTATCTCATTACAGAACCTATAACAAAGAGCCCCTATGTTTTAGAGGAACAATGAAACGAGATATTAGGTAATTGACCATATAATGCTATTTTGCCATATTGTCTCCTGAGGAAGATATTGGATAGATGGTTTTCCTTAAGTAGAGACCAAGCTATTTCAAGTGGAATCCCCACTGATTATTTTAATATCATATTGTTTTAGTTCTAACATTTAACATTTCCTGAAGATTCTGAAACACTTAGTTACTAAAGAGAAGACATTAAAATTTGTATTACTCAAGGGAAGAAATGAGCATTATGTTTCTTTCTAAATGGTGATAAAAATAAAATTTCCTGAGTCTTCTTGCTTGTTTGAAAATCCATCATCCTGAGTACTTGGACTAATTTGGAGTCAGGAACATTAATTCTGTGGCAGCCTTGAATTGTCCCTTAAGCTTAAGAACATTTTACAGTCCTTTAGAAGAATCTTCTGTCACATTGTCTCTTTTTCTCAGATTTACTCAAGTTTTACAGAGACATCAGGAATAAGTAGCAGGTACTTGTTGACCCCAGCAACAAATTCACTTTAAAATTTCTTCACTGGAAAAACTAGTATGGAATATTACAGACAATCTTTTATGTGGTTTCTGTCACTGACATTACTTTTAGATAAAAATCCAACACTCTTAGTTATTCTATTTTTAAAGGATAGGCTTATTTGGAAGATTTTATATGTTAATTCTAGCAAAATTAGATCTCTGTCACAAACAAGATGTTATAAATGGTTTTGGTGATAGTGAGTAGATTCATTAATTCAGACATTGACCTCGATAAATCTTTGAACTGATAATCATATATGTAACCTAGGGATCTAGATCATAGTGTTAATAACTATATTTTCCAGTGGTGTAGAGTAGTAATCCTCGTAAGTTTTCTGCCCTTCCTTATGTCTTTATAACACATCTTCCTTTTGTTTTTTGTGATTGTGTAGCAAAGGATCCTTGGAATAACTCTATTCCTCTTTCTCAAACACATTTACCTAATATTACATACTTTAAAGTTCACCCCTCATGCCTGGCAGTTGTTCTGTTATGGTGTGTTTGAAAAAGATAATTAAGGTCAAAGATACAGATCTGAACATACAGTAACCAACACAAAACTGAAAAAGAAGATTAAAATTGGAGAACTTACACCACCATACTTACTATACAACTACAGTAATCAAGCAGGATGGTATTAGCAAAATAATAGATATATAACTCAATGAAACAGAATAGAGAACCCAGAAATAGAATACCACAAATATAGTCAACTGATTATTGACAAAGTTACAAAGGCGATTCAATGGAGAAATAATAGTCTTTTCAACAAATACTGCTGGTAAAATTGGACATCCACATACAAAAAATTTAATGTAGACACAGACCTTACACCCTTCACAAAAATTAACTCAAATCATATCATATATCTAAATATAAAATGCAAAACTATAAAGCTTATAGAAGAAAACATATAAGAAAGTCTTCATGGTTTTGAGTTTAGTCTTTCACTTTCTTGGTTAAATTTATTCACAGTCATTTTTTTCTTTTTGACACAATTGCAAGTATGATTGTTTTCTTAATTTCCCTATTGGATAGTTCATTGTTAGTATATAAAAATGCAACAGATTTTTGTATATTGTCTTTGTGTTCTGCAACTTCATTGAATTTATTCATTCTAACAGGTTTTGGGTGCAGTCTTTAGGGCAAAATGTGTTGTCCACAAATAGTGACAATTTTACTCCTTTCCATTGTTGATACCTTTTATTTCTTTTTCTTGCCACATTGTTCTGGCTAGGACTTCTAATTCTCTGCTGAATAAAAGTTGTGAGAATAGTCCTCCTTCTATTGTTCCTGATCTTAGAAGAAAAGCTTCCAGCATTTCACCATTGAATATAATGTTAGCTCTAGACTTGTCATACATGGGCGCTGTTAGGTTGAGGTACTCCTTTATACCTGCTTTGTTGAGAGCAATGATTCAGTATTTGTTTACACTGAAATGATCATAGTAAGTCTAGTTCCCCCTCTTGCCATTGAATTTATATAATATGCAACACAATATTATTGACTCTAGTCAGCATGCTATACATTACATCTTCACGACTTATTTTTTTTTATGACAGGAAGCTTGTACCTCTTGAGCCCCTTCTCCCATTTCTCCCATCCCACAAAACTCTCCCCTTTATATATTTTGCTACTTATATGTCGGGCACATAAGTATTTATAAATGTTGTACTTTTTTCTGGATTGACACTTTATCATTATATAAGCCCATTTTTGTCTTTTATTACAGTCTTTGTTTTAAAGTCTGTTTTGTCTGACATAAGTATAGCTGCCCCGGCTTTCTTTTGGTTTCCATTTGCATGAAACATCTTTCTCCATCCCTTACTTTTAGCCTGTGTGTGCTCTTACACCTGAGATGAATCTCTTGTAGGCAGTATATAGATAAGTTTTGTGGTTTTTATCTACTTAGCTACTCTGTCTTTTGCTTGAGGTGCTTAGCCACTTATATATAAAGTAATTATAGGTATGTGCTTATTGCCATTTTGTTACTTGTTTTCTATCTGTTGTGTAGTACCTCTCTGTAACTTTTTTTTTTCTTGTCTTGCTCTCTTTTCCTCTGGTTTGATGCCTTTCTTTGGTATTAAATTTTGATTCCATTCTCAATCTTTTGTGTATTTACTATGGGATTTTGCTTTGTGGTTACTATATGATTTACATATATCAGCTATATGTAAACCTGTTGTTTGTTTTAGATCAGTAGCAAGTTACATTTGAATGTATTCTAAAACTCTCCCCCCCCACCACATTTTATGTTTTTGATGTCAAATTTTACATCTTTTTATTTTCTGTATCCTTTAACTAATTGTTGTTGTTACAATTATTTTTACTACTTTTGTCTTTTAACCTTCATGCTAGCTTTATAGTGATTAATCCACTAGCATTATTATATATTTAACTTTCACTAGCATTATTATATATTTAACTTTCACTAGCGTTATTATATATTTAACTTAAGCAGTGAGATTTTTACTTTCACATGTTTTCATGTTACTAATTAGAGCCCCTTCTTTTCAGCTTAAAGATATTCCTTTAACACTTCTTGTAAGGCCAGTTTAGTGGTGGTGAACTCCTTTAGTTTTTTCTTGTCTAGAAAATTATTGCTCCTTTCACTCTGTAAGGTAAACCTTGCTCAGTAGAGTGTTTTTGGTTGGAAGTGTTTTTGCTTTCAGCACTCTGACTATATGTCCCATTTCTGGCACACAATATATTGTGTCCTGTTTCTGCTGAAAATCTGCTGATAGTCTTAAAAGGTTTTCCCTTGTGTGTAAAAAAAAGTTATTTTTCTCTTGCTGCTTTTAAGATTTTCTCTTTATTTTTAACTTTTGACATTTTAATTACTGTGTGTTCTGAAGTGGATCTCTTTGGGTTCATCTTATTTGGAACTGTCTGGGCTTCCTGAATCTAGATATCTATTTCCTTCCCCAAGTTAGGGAAGTTATCAATAATTATTTATTCCAATAAGTTTTGGGGGGGGTCCTCTATAATGTGACTATGTTCCTATGGATGTTTTCCCATAGCTGATTTAAGCTATCTTTACTTTTTAAAATTAATTTTTCTTTTTGCTGCTCTGTTTGAGGAGGTTCCCTTACCTTCTCTTCCATGTCAGTGATCTTTTTTTCTGCTTTGTCCAGACTACTGTTGAACCCGTTTAGAGTATTTTTTAATTCAGTTATTGTGTTCCTCAGCTCTATGACTTCTGTTTGGTACTTTCTTATACTTTATATAAGTGTTTATCCATTCTTCTCCTGAGATTGGTGAGTGTATTTATGACCATTACTTTGAATTTTTAATCAGGTAAATTATCTTTGTTTCATTAAGTGTGTTTTTTGTTGTTTGTTTTGTTTTGTTTTGTTTTCTGAAGTTTTATCTTGATCTTTGTTTGGAACATATTCCTCTGTTGATTCATTTGCTTGATTCTCTGTGGTTGTTTCTATGTATTAGACAAAACAGCTCTCTCTCCCAGTCTTGAAGGAGTGGTCACAGGAAACGGGATGCATTTCTGTCTGTTGTCTGTGAAGTTCCCAGGGAGTTGTAGCCTGCCAAGAACTCTGATTGTCTCAGTCCTGTGAGACCCAGAAATGTAAGCCCCCCCCTGGTGACAGAGCCAGGCATTCAAGGGGTGACCCCTGTGTGGGCTGCATGCTCCTGCTGGCTTTGGTGGGGCTGTGGAAGAGTGCTGGGTTGGGGCAAACCTGCCTGCCACTTTTGGTGGGGCAGGGCCACAGTTTGGGGCATGGGTACCAGGCCAGGTCATACCTGCTGGATTTAACAGGGTGGGGTCACTTAAGCCATTGGCTAGGGCAGACCCATCTGCCAGGTTTAGTGGGGCAGGGCTGTCAGGGGTGGTGGTGCTGCTAGACCAGAGCAAGCAGCACTATCAAGATAGTGTACAAAAATGGTGCCCACCATGCCTCTGTCCCTGGACAGAGTTTCATCAGACTGTTGCCCCTCCAGCAGACACTTTACAATTAGCCAATGAATCTTCTTTACATATGGTCTAAGTGCTTTTCAAATTGCTACTTTTGCACTGGGCCCCAGGGGAATGAGTTTGTGCACAAGCCCTTTAGGAGCGGAGTCTTAGTTTGCTCCATCCCTTTGGGTCTCCTGAATATAAGCCACTTTGATTTTCAATGCCAGATGTTCGGGGGGTTCACTTCTCTGGTATATGTACTAGGGATTGGGAGTGCCTTATGTGGGACTGAAATGCTTCTTTCTTCAAGGATACACTCTATAGTTGTGAGATTTCTCCCACTTGTGGGTCACTGTGTTTGGGATAGAGTTTTGGCAAGATCACATCTCTGCCTCTTCTATCCACCTCAATGTGGTCTTTTTGTCCTTTGTTGTGGAGTAGCTGTTCAGCTAGTTTTCAGGTCTTTTTCCAAAAGAATTGTCCTATGTGTAGCTGTGGATTTGGTGTATCCATAGGTGGAGGTGAGTTCGGGGTTTTACTAGGTTACTGTGTTGAACCACACTTTCCAGTAATTGCTTGTTTAGTCAGACTTCCCTACTAGATTGTAAGCTGCCTAAGGACAGCACTGCTGTATCCCAGTGCCTAGTATAGGGCCTGCAATATCAGAGGCGTTTGGTAAGTATTTGTTGTGTCGAAAACATTGAAGGAAGGTTTAGGGCTGAACGTGATGTTCTGTAGAGCAAGAACTCTGGAATGAGTAGATATAGGAGATTGAAAAGGCAGATAGAAGAGAGATTGTAAAGGAATTTATAAGGCTGACCATAGTTTGGACTTCAGCCCATAGTCTTGAATAGTGTAAGGCTGAAGAACAATACAAGCTAACTGGTACTGAATTTCCTGAAATTTTACATGCTGAAAAGATTTCTTATTACTTTTATACTTACAAGACAACCCAGCTTCTTATATGCTTTTCATCTACCACTCCCTGTCATTCAGATCCTTACAGGCATTGCACCACTATCATTTAGCATTGCCTTTTGTTATGGTGAAGTCTAAGGTCAATATGATTTTTTCCCTTTCTTATGACCTGCTTTTTTTCCACTTGGATGCTCCCATCATTCTTTATCCTTAAATTTTAGAAACACTGCCAAGAGATGAACTATTGTTACTTATCTTGAATCAAATTTCTCTTACGTTTTAGATTTGCAGTTTAAGACTTCCTTATTTTAGAAATACTTTAAATGTTTAAGAGTGCAGATTGTTAAATAAGGCAGTTTTAAATCTTGGCTCTACCACTAACTGTGTAACTTTAGGCAAACTACTTAACTTCTCTCTGTTTCAACTACCTCATCTATAAAATGAGACCAATAGTAGCTAGTAGGATTGTTATGAAGGTTGACTGAGATAATTGTCAGAAGTTTTGGAACAGTGCCTGGCACATAAGGGCTCAAATCAAGAGTAGCTATTATAATTATCATTGTTACCGTTAATGTTATTATTAGATTTTTAATTTTTTTTCCATTTTATCTTTCTGCTTCAGAAATACAAATACTAGCTATTTTATATCTGCTGTGTCTACCATTCATAACATGTTCACAAGAACTATCCCGGTTGTTTGTTCTATTTTATTTTCTTATACATACTATTCCCCAGAACTGTATTTAACATTTGTTTATTCTATTTCTAATGTGACTTTTTATCTCAGTGACATTTTAATTTTTCTCTCATTTCTTTCCTAAGCTTTGCTGGCTCACTTTTTGTCTCCTTCTATTGCCTTATAAGCTCTTCTTTGAATTATTTTACTTCCTTTTCCAGCTCTTTTTATTGTAAAGTTATGTTTGTAATTTCTTTGAAGCTATTTCTTTAATTTTTTAAAATATATTTCCCTGGAATTATTTTTTCATTTTTAAAAAATATTTGTTTATTTTTGAGAGACAGAGAGACAGAGCATGAGCGGAGGAGGGCAGAGAGAGGGAGACACTGAATCCAAAGCAGGCTCAAGGCTCTGAGCTGACATGGGGCTCGAAACTGCAAACCGTGAATCATGACCTGAGCCAAAGTCAGATGCTCAACCACTGAGCCTCCCAAGCACCTCTGGAATTGTTTTTGCTTTTGTTTAAGAAAATGTTTTATGCTTATTTATTTTTGTGTGAGAGACAGAGCATGAGCTCTGTAGGGTTAGAGAGAGAGGGAAACATAGAATCTGAAACATGCTTCAGGCTCCCTGCACTGTCCGCACAGAGCCCCATGCGAGGCTCGAACTTATGAACCATGAGATCATGACCTGAGCCGAGGTCAGATGCTTCACCAACTGACCCATCCAGGCGCCCCTTATTTTCATTTTTTAGATATATGCCTTGCATCTAAAAAATTACAAAAGGGTCTGGATGCATAAAAGGATGAAGCTAAAGCTTACAGATGCCTTCGAGAACTTCAAGTTCTTCCTTGTATTTCTTCTTGTCTCTTATTTCTTCCCTTGGCTTTCCTTCCTTTTTTTTCCCCTCCTTCTCTTTGTCTCTCTTCTCTCTCTCTCTCTCTCTCTCTCTCTCTCTCTCCCTCCTTCACTTCTTTCCATCTGCCTTTCTGACTATTATTCATGTTTGGTGAATAAGGTAGGAGAGATGGTGGGAGCAGAGGAAGGGTAAAATGCTGAGGCATGCGCCAGAGCAGACCTGCTGCCTCTCCTAGAAAGGATGATGAGACATAGTGGATTAAAATACAGGATGCCCAGTTAAATTTAAATTTCAGATAAACAATGAATAATATCTTAGTATAAGAATATGGTGAATATTACATACTATGTTTTATCTGGCAAGCCTCTTCCTCAGGGTTTTATTTTTATTTTTATTTTTGCCTGTCCCTTCCCCTTAAATCCCTGGGGGTCCATTTAACCTCAGTTTCTGGCTTTCCAGCGATTGATGGGCCTTATAGCAAAGGCTCCTGGGATCTTCTTCCTTTATCCTACCTCATTTCAGTGAGGAATTTAAGTCAGATGGCTTGGACCTAATATAATGATTATAGATTATAACATAATCTCTCCTGCTTCCCTATCATCTGTTGTTGTAAAATTGAGTCTCTACAGGATAGTACCCTCTGTCCTCACGGATGGCTGAGACCACTAGATTTTATTGTCTTCTTTATCAAGAATAACCAGCTATTCCTTTCAGCAGACCCATCCATTTGTAAATGGAGGTTCTGTGGCTCTGCTCTATAACTCAAGGGCCTGTATGGACCCTCTATCTTACTTGTCTAAGCTCCTTTCCTCCTCACTTCCTAGAAGTTACCCAATGGCCATCTCTTATTCTTACCTGTTGAGGTAAGGTGAGGCGGGTGGGAGAAGACACCTCTGCTCTCCAGGAACAGGAAGAGGCATATACAGACTCTAGAAGATGGCTTGTTTAGGGGAAGAAAATTGTAAAGTCTCATGTACCTGGAGGGTGCTTGGAAGTGGGGGGGGGGGTGGACACGGACTCTAGGTGGCCATGTATGCTTGACCCTGTGGACTCCACATCCAGAAGGAACCTGAAGTTGATAGCAGATTCCTCCTTCTAGGACAGCACTGCCTTTTAGAACAGCAATACTGCTTTTGGGAAATTTGTAGTTGCTTGAAGTTCTGGAAGGCATCTATAATCTTTAGCTTCATCCTTTTATGCATCCAGACCCCTTGCAATTGGCAACAATATGTCTAGTCTCTTACTTTCTTACCTCTTCTCCAGTATCATGGTGGAACCATTGGCTTCTGGCAAAACCAGCCTTTCCTGTCCACAAGCACCTGCTCAGTGACACCATTTAGCAGTTTTCCTCACCTGCACTGATAATTTCCCCCTCTCTAATATATTTTTTTCATGAGGGTACAAACATGCTATTATTTCTCCAATCTAAAAACAAGCAAACAAACAAAAAAACAACCAAATTTAACCAAACCAACCAACCAAACAACCCCCCTGTGGATCCCATCTTCTCTGGTTACTGTCCCATTTCTATCCTCCTTTTTTTTCAGCACACTCTGCAAAAGGAATGCCTTGACTCTTGGCAGTTTCTCTCCTATAAACCCCCCTGTGGGGGCGCCTGGGTGGCTTAGTGGGTTAAGCGTCCGACTTTCGCTTAGGTCATTATCTCGCGGTTCGTGGGTTCGAGCCCCGTGTCGGGCTCTGTGCTGACTGCCAGCTCAGAGCCTGGAGCCTGTTTCAGAGTCTGTGACTCCCTCTCTCTCTGACTCTCCCCTGCTCATGCTGTCTCTCTCTCTACCAGAAATAAATAAAAAACATTAAAAAATGTAAACCCCCCTGTGGATCCCATCTTCTTCTCTGGTTACTGTCCCATTTCTTTCCTTCTTTTTTTTCAGCACACTCTGCAAAAGGAATGCCTTGACTCTTGGCAGTTTCTTTCCTATAATTTTCTCTTGACCTCTCTCCAATCAGACTTTTGTCTCACCATGCTAATGAAGCCACTCCTAAACAGGGACATCAGAGGCCTCCATGTTGCTTAATCGAGTGGTTAATTTTTAGGCCTCCTCTTTCTTACCCATTGGCAGGATTTGACACAGATGACACACCCTTTTTTGGAAACAATTTCTTGACTGTATCTCTAACTCAAACATCTCCCCTGAACTTCAGGCCCTATGAATCCAGATATCTATCTGTCATTTTGCTTGGATGTATAATAAGTTTCACAAACTTCACATATCCAAATTTAGCCCCTATGATTCCCCACACCAACTTCTGCCCAAACCCACTCCTCCTGTGGTTTTCTCCATCGCAGCTAAAGACACACCACAATTCCATATACTCAGAACGAAAGCCTAGGAGTCATCCTTATCTTTCCTTTTTCTCATATTCCCCACATCCAACTCATTAGCAACTTCTCCCAGATCTCCCTTCAAGATAAATCTAGAGGGGCACCAGCTATTCCAGCTGGTTCAGTCAGTCAAGGGTCTGGGTCTTGATTTCAGCTCTGGTCACGATCTTATGCTTTGTGAGATGGAGTCCTGAGTTGGGCTCTGCTTTGACAGTGCAGAGACTACTTGGGATTCTCTATCTCCCTTTCTCTCTGCCCCTCCCTCACTCATGCACGCTTTCTTTCTCTCTCTCTCTCAAAATAATAAATAAACATTTTTTAAAAAAGGATTTCTTTTTTTTTTTAAATAAAAAAGATAAATCTAGAACTCAACCATCCTCATCTTCTTCCCTGATACCATCTTGGTTCAAGCCACCATCATCTCACACAGAATTGTTATAATGACCTGGCCTCGCTGATTTTACTCTTGTTCCTCCTGCAGTGTAGTCTTGACACACCAATCATAGTGGCTCTTAAACTAAAAGTCAGATTATGTCATTTCTTTGTTCAAAATCCTGCTGTGGCTCCCTGTTTTTCCAAAAGTAAAAGCTAACACATTTACAATGACTTAGAAAACTCTACATACCAACTCCAATCCTGATTTCTCTTCTGATTTCATTTTACAGTACTCTTGTCCTCTCTTGCTAGGGTCCATCCACATAGCTTCTCTCCTCTTGATTATGGCAGGCATATTCCTTTCCAGGACCTTTGCACTTGCCTGGAATGCTTTCATTATATATTCACATATCTTTCCCAGACAGTTTGTACTGGGAAAGCAAGAAAAGTGCTTGATACTTTCCCTTTATTCTTTTGTTTGTTTATTTTCAAAATAATGAGGTAGTACTCTAGCAGCCTCCAAAAATGTCAAAACTTTTTTTAAAAGAAAAGGATTATAATGAGCTCATAATACATCTTGTGTGTTTCAACTTAAGGCAGTTGTTAATGTTTCTGATCCTGAAGTTGTCTTATATTTGGCCAGTAAGAATCCTCTCAACAGGTATCTTAAGTTCTTCTGACATGACCCAGTAGTCTTTGATAGCTTTTTTGTATTTTCTATTTAAAATTTGAATTAAAACCTATTTGCCATCTATGCTGTAGAATATGGGCTATGAAATCAGACATATCTGGGTTTAATTCCAGGTTTAACAGTTAATATCTATGAAACTCTGGGAAAGTTACTTCTCTAGTTCATGCTCTTAGCTTATAAAGTGAGGTTGTTAATACATATTTATCAGGATTCTTTGACGATTAAATGAGATGCAGTATATAAGGCACCTGGCATATAGTAGACGCTTAATAAATTATAGTGCCTATTATTAAAATTAGAGACAAAACCCTGTTATCATGCAAAAGTAACAAGTTGCCTCACCATTACCCTTTATATTTGGTTGTCAGAAAAGTGAAGCTAATAATAATTTACATTTATTGTGTACTTATTACATGCAAAACACAATGCTAAGCTTTATTACTTTACTTCAGTTATTCCTCTAAATAATCTTATAATGGCACTCATTAATATATGTTATATGCAAATATATAATACATCATAGTATTTTCCTATTATGAGTCTGGGGCTCAGAGAGATTAACTCATTCAGATGAACTAGGAAGTGACAGAATTCAGAGTAAAACCCTCTGACCTCAAAGTATGGACACTTAACTCTATTTCGTTATATTATTCTAAAATAGTAGTTTGGGTAAAATGCTCTTCTAAGAACTCTCAAATTCCCATATATTACCTTGGCACTTTTGACTTACTTATCTGCTTTTCTCCAAAGAAAATAACTGTGTTTTAAGCAATAGCCAAACTAGACCAATAGCCAACAGTAGCCAGAAACCAGAAGTTTTATTGACAGCCTTTTGTGAGAAAGGAGAATGGATGTGAACCATTCAGTGCTGGGAGAGGCCAGGGCAGAAAGAACATCAAGAATAGTTCATTGTTTGCCCTGTTTTTGTCTTTTATTATTATATCTTTCTGATTTTGAAATTCCTCTCCTTTCCCTCTTTCAGTGTGGTATTTTATTATACACATTTAAAGTGTTTATGTTTTGTTATTATGCAAAACAAGTCAGTCAGAGAAAGAGAGATGTCATATGATTTCACTCATGTGGAATTCAAGAAACTCAACCGATGAACATAGGGAAAGGGAAAGAAAAATAAGATAAAAACAGAGAGGGAGGCAAACCATAAGAGGGAGGCAAACCATAAGAGACTCTTAAATACAGAAAACAAACTGAGGGCTGCTGGAGGGGAGGTAAGTGGGGGGATGTGGGTTAAATGGGGGGATGGACATTAAGGAGGACACTTTTCAGGATGAGCACTGGGTGTCATATGTACGAGATGAATCACTGGGTTCTACTCCTGAAGCCAAGACTACACTATATGTTAACTAACCTGAATTTAAATAAAAAAAATATAATTCAAATAATGATTTCTAAGTCATTTGGACTCTTTTACATCTGTGTAGTTGAGGTATTCTGAAAGTCTTAATCTGATCCTAATCACTGCTTCTAGTATAGCACTGGGCATGTTATGGGCATCACTGGCTTTTTGTGCCTAAAAATCTGTCTTCTTATCTTATATACTCTTAAATAAAACTTTTCACTTTGAAAAGTATCTTGAGAGAGTAAGATGTGTAGTAGGAAATTGATGAACTAAGAGTAATGTAATAAATTCAAAGGTGGTAAGAGAAAATGAAACATGTACAAAATTTTAGGGACTTACTCTCAAATTTGTGCCGTGTAACTGTTTTACAACAATGAATGGCCATTAAAAAAATCCCATTTATATCTATTTTGAAAATCTATGCTGCCATTAAACCATTCTTGTAGAAAAAGTCCTCCACCCTAAAATGGAAATGTAAAAGATAAAACTTAACTGTTCTTTCCACTACAGTTTGCTTCACCAAAGTCTTAAACTCAAAGTTTAATTTTAACCTTATAATTACTAATACATTCACAAACTAAAGATAAGTTGTGAGTAGTGTAGATAGTACTATATGCCAAGTTCATGTAATGTGAAAAAGTTATTTTCATTTTGCAATGTGCTTCCTCTTAAAAATATTAACTTCATGGTTTTCTTCTTCCTTACAGTAAACAAATTTGCTCACAGAGCTTTTCAAGGCTGAAATAATAGTTTATCTTCTGATATAGTTTTATAGGAAATACTATGCCAGCCTTATTTTCTTTGGAAATTATGTTTTCTTCTCCTTAATAACTCTGATCATACCAATTAATTTCAATCTAAATCTAAACGTATGGCAAGGAGCCCAGAGGTATCTGGGCAGAAGCGTTATTACTTTATGGGGATTAGGAAAAGACTTATTAGCTTGGAGAGTTCCCCAGCCATTTCTACCTGTGAATTTATACAGTGATGCCCATCACTCTCAAACTGCTTACCTCATGTGTTCATCTCTTTCTTCCATGTCCATAATCTGTAAGGTGCAAAGTTGCATTTTAAAGATGCTAGTGGAAAGCAAAAGTAAATCTAATCTACTGCAGGGTCATCTGGTTAAGAATGATACCTATTGGCAACACTATATTATCCTCAGAAATGTTTCTATGTCTTGTGAACACGTGCTATTGGTGTCTCATGACTACATTCTTTTGATGGCCTTGGCCTCTTTGTCTCCACCTCTTCGGTCACAGCCTGTCTGATACCTCGGCCATTGTCCCCAACATGTCACCAGTTCTTCTTCCTGGACACTCCTTACTGCAAGCCTCAGTTCTTACTCCTCACCACTGGTCCCCCTACCTCAGAATTCTCCTCTCATTTGATCCTTCTTACCCACTGACACCATGTTAAATCTTCAGAATGTACTGCTTTGATCCTGCCACCACCTTTAAAGTCTTCCCATAGCCAAGTGGATTAAATCCAAAATCTTCAGTTAGGACCTTCACTATGTAAGTTCATCTTCATTCCCTGCAAGGCTCCATGCATGTTCTTACTCCATCCACTCAGGCCCCTGCAGTCTGATGAACTAGAACATAGGGATCTTCTAGGAGCAATGTCAGCAAACTTTTTCTCTTAAGGACTGATAGTAAACATTTTTGGCTTCGTGGGCCATATTGTCTCTGTCACAACTATTCACCTCTGCTGTTGTGACATGAAAGCAGCCATAGGCAATATATAAATGAGTATGTCCATGTTCCAATTAAACCTTATTTATGGAGTGGAGGATTTAATTTCATATAATTTTCATGTGTCATGAAATGTTATTCTTTTGATTTTTTTCTCAACCATTTAAAAATGTAAAAAGCATTCTTTGCTTATGGGCCATACAAAAACCGGTAGCAGGCTGGATCTGACCCAGGAGCCATACTTTCCAAGCCTCTGTCCTAGAAGATCACTGATCATGGGCTTTGAGTCAAGCAAGGCCAAGGACCACAAAGTAGCAAAAGCAGCACTTCCTCTCCCCATGACAACATCCTCGGTGACCCATTGTTAGTGTTTATCTCTAGTGGTGTAGCCTCATGTCACATGAGGTGCAGACCTGCCCAACCTCTCTGAGTCTCTTTCTACTGAGAAGAAGGCCCCTCGATAACCACATTGCCATGAGAGGGTAGAACACCGCATGTAGCTAGAGCCCTGGGCAAGGGGCAGAGTAGGGGCTTTTGGAGGGAAGGCAAACCCAAAATCCTGGCAGTATGCATTTCCTCCTCCCACTCAGTCCTACTGGAGTCCTTTTAGGGACTAAAACCTCGTGACTAAATTATTCCTTTTCAGCTTTTAGATGAGGTATCTCTCTTGTGGGTAGAGTTCGCTGACAGATTCCTGGTAAAGCCACAGGTAGTGTCAGTGTTCATATCACTAGGTAGGGACACTAAGCCTGCAGGTTAATGCTGCGAAGAAGCCAGGAGGGTTTTCTGGGTGTCCACTACCAAAGAGAGACAGTGCTGATCTTCAGATACTCAATTTTGGAGACCTGGAGGACCATCTGAAAATTATAGATAAAAGAGATAAAATCCACTTCTAAAAGAGGAAGACTGGAGTTTCCAAGCTATCCTTGAATTTCTTCAGGAGGAGTGATAGTGGGATAAAGGATAATATTGGAGGTGATGGCAAGAGAGTGTGCTGAGTTTTCCTTTTCCGTTCTTATCCTTGCTCCTGCAGTTGGAACAGCTCAGAGGCTAGACTCTAGAACTCAGAGCTGATGTTACAAGCCTGTCAATGGCCACTAGAGGGTGCCAGAGCCTGAAGTTGGGGAGCCCAAAGAGTACTCTCCTTACACAGCCTGCAGAATTATTAGCCACTCAAGAAGCAAAGACAATAGACCAGAAAGATACTGCTCTGCCTGACCATGTGGAACAGGACAAGCAGAGTCTCAAAGAATCTGGAGCTTTAAAGTACAGCAGACCAGGGGCACCTGGGTGGCTTAGTCGTTAAGCGTCCGACTTTCGCTTAGGTGATGATCTCGCGGTTCGTGGGTTCGACCCCCGCGTCGGGCTCTGTGCTGACTGCCAGCCCAGAGCCTGGAGCCTGTTTCCGAGTCTGTGACTCCCTCTCTCTCTGACCCTCCCCTGCTCACGCTGTCTCTCTCTCTCTCTCCTAGAAATAAATAAAACATTTTAAAAAATTAAAAAAATAAAGTACAGCAGACCAGTGACTTGCTACTCTGCCTGGAGACAATGACCAAAGCTGGCATCTCATGAAATTGAGCCACAACAAAACCAGCAAACTCCCTGCCTTTATGGATCCTATGTTGAAATTATTAAATACATTTTTTGTATTTTTCTGTCAAGCTCTAAGAAGTAAAATAAAGACTAAGAATTGGGTAGAGGTGTAGGAGCTTGGGTAGAGAGTGGTCAGGATCACGTTCAGATGAGAGCAGTTCAGGAAACAAGGGAAGGTTAAAAATACTCCTTCCAAGAGTGCAGTGGAAAGCAAGCACAGGGGCTAAAGCTCAGCCACAGAGGTTTTGCTGCTCTACTCTCTGCCTCTCCCAATGATAACTGTCCTGGTTTGCTTTAGAAATTCTTCAAAGCAGAGAGAAGATGTGTGGAGTCTAGAGGGAAATAATCATTTGCTCAAGAGCCTGTTTAGGAAAATGACATTATAAAATTGGCCTGATAGCCTAGAAACTGGCATAGGTTGTAAAAATAACAATTTGCAATTAAAATCCAAGAAGATTTAAATCAACATGGGTGATGGCAGGGAGGGTTGGTCAAGTCTATACAGCAATAAAATCTCATTATGGTCCTTATATTGTTTAGGAGATATAGATTCTGATTAATGCCAGATATTGTTAGAAAAAAATCAATATGTAAATAAGGGAAGCCATTAAAAATAAATAAACTGTACAATTTTCCAATCATTTAAGGAAAAAAATTTACAAAGAAAATTTGATCTGTTCATCCAAAGCCAATAAAGAAAAAAAAGGGGGGGTGGGAAGATGGAGGGAAGAAACAACCAGAAACCATGGAAAACAGAAAAGATGGCAGAAATAAATTCAATATCACCATAAATGAGTTAGATGTACCTAATTAAAATTCAGAGACATATATTGGGTTAAAAAAGCAATTAATTGTTTATAAGAAATGTCTGAAACAAAATGACATGGGGAAGTTGAAAATAAAGGATAGGAAAAGCTGTATGAGCAAATCCTAACAAAAAAGAAGACAGGGGTAGCAGTGTGGTTGTAAGAGAATAGAAGAAGTGACTTCTGTGTCTCAATTTTGGTTAAGGGCCCAAATGCTAAAAATAATGCAGTGGGTACTAGGAACTCAACAGTCTAAAAGTGAGATATCAAGACTCTCCAAATAGGACATGCTAAGAAATGGTAAAACTGCTTCCTCAGCCTCCAAAAGAGTAGAGGAGGGAAAGGTGTATATTGGAGAGAGTTGTTGGATGCTGTGTGCTGTGTGCTTCTTCCACCGTCATGAACAAAGTGGGGGGTGTGATTCCTCTTCACTTCATGCCAAACTCTCATTTGGAGAGTTTGATTGGAGTCTCTGGATTAGGAGAGCATATGGGCTATATAAGAAGCTGTGGCTAGATTCACTTGAAGCAGCAGAGGAGAGACAGCACGCCTGCTTAGGAGGGCAAGCCATAGCTGTAAATGGTGGCATGACAGCTGGGGCAAGTTGCATATTTCCTGTGGACCGAAAATGAACTACATGGGTTGAGGGTAGTTTGAGGGAACTGGGCTGAAGTCTAGAAAAGGTCCCTTGCCCCAAAGGACCACTGAGAGGGATGATGGCACCCAGTTGAATGGTAATCCATTGGAGCCCCGAGGTTAAAATGAAATGGAAAACAGCCAGCTGGTGTCAACAGGTCAACAGTGGGATGTTTCACTGGGGAGGGGGGATCTCTGATAAACCCACAAAATTGCTTCCAAAAGAAAGAGTAGCCTGGGGACATCCAGATCACAACAGAAGCAGATAATACCTTGTCCCTTTCCTCCAGGTCCAGACCTGGTGCAAAGAGGTAAGCAAAGGAGAGAGAAGTTGACCATATCCCTCTGCCCTATTGCAGACTTCCACACTGGAGCAGAATCAAACTTGTATAAAGGAGAGACTAGGTAAAATGGAGTTTGGAATTCTCATATGGCACTGGTTTGGTCCTCTACGGGTCAAAACGAAAAGATAATTGATATATTACCTAAGAGTGATCAAAAGAACTATGGGACCTGTCCAAGATTTCATCCAAAGGCAGGGAATGGATTGTCTGATGTAGCAAGTTTAGTGCAGAGTGGTGGGAAAGAATAAAATTGCTTTATAACTATCCTATTAAGCTCAGCTCATTCAACTATTGCATTAAATAAGATGAATTAGAATTCAAGGTGAAATGTATGAAATTAAACCAAGGAGGATATTTTATATTAATGAAATAATGACCTCTATAACAAGGTTCCTCTTTTCTGTATACATTCTGTTCTCTTTCCATCCATCCACTTAGGAGACTTTCTCTTCCCTGAGCCTCTAATCTGCTCATACTTTACATTCTATAAATGTGACATAGGTTTCAGCTCCCTTATTTTGTTTTTTAAAGTTTATTTGTTTATTTTGAGAGAGAGAGAGAGAGAGAGAGAGAGAGAGAGCGCACCAGCACCAGAAGAGCAGAGAGAGGGGGAGAGAGAATCCTTAGCGGCTCCATGCTATAAGCGCAGAGCCCAATGTGAGGATTTAACTCAAACTGTGAGATCACAACCTGAGCCAAAACCAAGAGTCGGAAGCTTAATCAACTGAGCCACTCAGATGCCCTTCAGCTCCCTTCTTCTGTCTTCTTGTGATCAGAAGTCCCTCCATCTCTAGCTATCCTCCACCCACAAGAGTTAAAGAGGGGCTCCATCAATACATGTCTGTATGATTTTGAGTCAATTACCTACTCTCACTAAATTTCAATTTATCATCTGTTAACTGCAGTTAAAGTTCTTATCTTGAGGATTAAATGAAATAATGCTTATAAATTCCTTAACATGGTATCTGGCACATAATAATGAATGGTAGTTGTTAGTAAAACAAGGTTAGTGATCAGAAAAATCTATATAGCCATTTCATCTTCTTTCAAGAGCAGAAAATGAGACTTCTCTGTGATATGTGCCACTCTGGCATATACAGAAGTTCAGGATACGTTGCCTGATGATGGTGATTATAATGACAATGAAATGGTAACAACAGCGGTAATGATGACAAGATGTCCCAGAAATGTAAGTGGAAAAAAAAAAAAGTAAATGAAAACAAGTGGCCCAAGAAAAAGACCACTATGGGCAATGGAGCTTGGTAGACTATTACAAGGAATTGATAATAGCAGGCAGATGAGGTTGAGATACTATAACTGGAGATTTGGGTGGCTGAAGTCCAGCACAAATTCTATGCAGCCTTCAGAGCAAAACCAAACACACAAAGAGAATAGTTGATAAATATCTTTCTATGTAACATTCAGACCCTACAGACACCTTCAGGTTTTTCAGCTATTTTTATACATGGTGTACCATCATGTTTAAATATGAGGGGCAGCAATAAATCCTTTTAATCTAAGCCCAGCACCATCACATAATGTCAGAAACATTAAAAGGAAATGCAAATATCTAAAGGCTGAGCGAATTGTAATTTGGAGTAAGCAATCAGTTCTATAAAACAAATTGCTTCTGACAAAACCAATTGCAGTTTTGATAGAATTATGAAATCATTCCCTTATGGGACAGCAGTTATATTTGAACATTATCAAATCATTTGCCAATTCCTCATGCAATTTTAAATAACTCAGATTAGACTTAAACATGAGCAATCAAAAATGGAATGAGTCAATGAAAACTGGCTGAGAGTCTGTAGATAACGAGGTCATGGTAATAATATGTGAAGCTCCAAGTGGGGTTTGAGTGGGATTGCTCTCTCCCCGTTTAATATCTTAAGTAATAGAGTAGGTGATGGAATAGCAATATAAAATGTTGAATTAGGTCCTTTTTCATGGGAGTTTTGAATGTAAAGAAAAAATGAAAAATGGAAAAAGAGACAGAGAAATTAAAAACTGCAGCAGAAAATAAAAGGCTGCCCTTTAGGTTGTAAAATTTAATGTAAATAATGTGGTATAAAGTATCCTGATACACATGGTTCATTGAGAATATCTGCCTATGAAACAATTGGATAATGTCAGGCAGGAAATTTGAAATAAATTCATGATGACTGTTTCTGTGCATCCTAACCCTCTCAAGCAAAAGGGTCCAAAGTATATGTAGATGCCTATATACTTTGTAAAATAGGGAAAATTAGAATCTGGCCATTAAAATATTAACTGAATGACAATAGCATTATAATTTGTAAATAAAGACTCTATGTAAGTTAATTGATAAAACAGAATTTAACTTCCCAAAGGACAGTGCTTTCTTATTTGTTTGGGTAACAATTAAAAAAAATTAAGTTTCAGAGATACTGGATTGAAATTGAGCATTGGAACATTTTGAGGGAAAATAGTAGCAAAATGAAGTCCAATAAATGTAGGTTCTAGATTGCAGAAGAGACCTGTGAGGTATCTGGTATTTCATTATACACAAAGTTGCAGAAATATACTTGAATCTTGGAAATAGACTAAATGTGTACTAATGGTCAGTATCATCAGAATCGCCATTGATTACATTATAATTTGGAGCCCAGAAAAAACCTTAAGAGATCTGCATTTTATAAGTGAGAAATTGAGGGGCACCTGGGCGGCTCAGTCAATTAAGCATCCAACTTCAGCTCAGGTCATTATCTTACAGTTCATGAATTCGAGCCCTGTGTTGGACTCTGTGCTGACAGTTCAGAGTCTGGAGCCTGCTTCGGATTCTATATCTCCCTCTCTCTCTGCTCCTCTCCTGCTCATGCTCTGTCTCTCTCTCTCTCTCAAAAATAAATAAATATTAAAAAAATTTATAAATGAGAAATTGAAACCCAAAGTAATTTAGTAACGTGCTCAGAATGACACAGTCATTTCAAGGCAGGACACATCTTCCCCAGCACTTTCCACTCTGCCCCAACTGGCCACTGAGCAAGTGGTGATGTAAATGTTATGAAAAATCTCTCTCCTTGATGAGGACTGGGTCTCCAGCTTAACTCTGGGACTCAAGCTATAGTATAACCTTAATCTCTCTCTCTCTCTGTTTCCTAATCTGTACAATGGGGATCATAATAGAACGTGCTTCATAGTGCTGTTGAAAAAGATCAAGTTAGTTAGCTTGTGTAAAATGCCTAGAACAATTTTCTGGTACCTGGTAAATGTTAAATAAATGTCATTATTGTTATATTTGTGATTAAAAGTCTAGATTTCATACTGTTTAATTTAATATAAAACATCAGAGTTTTTGAGAAGTGTTCTTGGAATTTATGAAGAAAAGGAACAATTAACTTTCCAATAAAGCTGTGTCATTTAGTATGTCCCAAATATAATAGGGTCCTCTACTTTTATAAGTATTTGTCTGACTTTTTTTACTTGGGAAAGTAGCATAAAGAGATATTCCAAGTTATTTTTAGTTGGGAAACTTTGATGTATTTTCTGCGTGGTTTACCTTGAAATACCTGTGAGGGTAGTCTATAATCCTCATTGCCTAAATCAGGTATGTAAGGGAAGGACTTCAAAGTCTCTTAGATGATTGGACACACATGCACACACACATACATATATACATATATTTTTTTTAATACTATTTCACTCTTATCCCTGTGATTTAGGAAAAAGCAAGAATCTTTTACTTAATTCAGATGATGACCAAAACCCAATTTATGTCCAAAGCAGTGCTTAACAACAGAAAAAAACTCTTACTGAGTTTTTTTATTACCTTAGGTATCTAATGGTCTAACTATTTTGCATATTTTCTGAGGAAAGGAAAGCAAAGAGTTTCATTTTAAAATGTTTTATTATGGGGCGCCTGGGTGGCTTAGTCGGTTGAGTGTCTGACTTTGGCTCAGCTCATGATCTCATGGTTTGTGGGTTCGAGCCCCATGTCAGGCTCTGTGCTGAATGCTTGCTCGGAGCCTGGAGCCTGCTTCAGATCCTGCGTCTCCTTCTCTCTCTACCCCTCCCCCTGCTCATGCTCTGTCTCACTCTGTCTCTCAAAAATAAATAAATGTAAAAAAATTTTTTTAATGTTTTATTATGGAGAATTTCAAACCTATGGGATAAGGTGACAAAGTTGCTTGTACCCCCCACTGAGGTGAACAACTGACCAACTCTTGGCCAACCTTCTTTAATCTGTATCCTTCTCTAGTGCAAGGCTCGAATCAACTCATATCTCTTCAAGAGTGGATTGTGAGCATCTTTTCACAACAAACCAAGTTCTGTCTCACAGCTTGACAGCTTGAAATCAGTCAGGGTGTGAGTATTTATACCAGGGTGATCAGAGATGGACAAATGCTACAAGTCAGGCCTCCTTAAAACCCACCCCCAAGCTAGCATTTACCAGCACACCACTACCCTTCTCACTTCTCCCTCCCATATTATTTTGAAACAAATTCCAGATGTGATATTACTTCATTTATAAATATTTCAGCCCTCCAAAGAATTCTTTTATTTAACATAACCATAATACTATATAAAATTAATAGTAATTCTTGAAGATGAAATTGCTCATAAGATACCAAATTTTTAGGTATCTGTCTCTTTTTAAAGTTTGTTTGAATTAGGATTCAAATAAGGTCCACTTATTGTAATTAGTAGATATGTCTTAAGAGACTATCTCTTTTAACATGTAGATTCCGCCTCCATCTTTTTTCTTTTTTGCCATACAATTTGTTGAAGAATCCAGTTTGTTTCTCTGGTAATTCCCTAGAGTGGATTTTACTGTTGTATTTCTGTAATATTTCTTTGTCTTTTCAATGTCCTGTAAATTGGTTGTTGGATCCAGAGTTTTAATCAGACTCAGGTTCAGTTTTTAGCCAGACTGCTTCATAAGTTGTATGTTATTTCATTAGGAGGCACATAATATTTGGTGATCTCTACGTTGGTGATATTGTCAGCTGTTGATAATTACTACCAAGTCTATTATTTCATTACAGGTTCAAATGCTGATGTTCTAATTCTAATTCACTGTAGAACACTTCTATAAATAGAGCTCTCCTTTCATCTACTTGGTAACCCAGTTGTACAGTTTGTATGTGTAAGGAAGGATAAGTGTTTGAATACTTCTCCTTTACTTAACAGTTTTTAAATCGCCTTTTGAATGGTCACATTATACCACTTTGCTTTTACAAAAGATTTACATGAGTACCTGTTTTTGCTAACTCTGAGAAATCCCACAAGGATTTTCACTTTTAGGAAGAAAGGCATTTGCTGGGACTCCTGGGTGGCTCAGTCGGTTAGGCGGTCAACTTCGGCCTCAGGTCATGATCTCACCATTGGTGAGTTAGAGCCCTGCGTTGGGCTCTGTGCTGAGAGCTCAGATCCCAGAGCCTGCTTCGGATTCTGTGTCTCCCTCTTTCTCTGCCCCTCCCCTGCTCATGCTCTTTCTCTCTCTCAAAAATAAACATTTTTTTTTTTTTAAAGGAAGAAAGGCATTTGCTTTGCAGCCAGCCATTACAGCAGCAGCATGCTTCACAGCAGTGAGAGTGGCGCCCCAAGCTCCTTCCTCAGGAACTACACTTAACATCTCAGCATCAAGCTGCCATAGTTTTGAACTGTGTCTGGACATCTATGCTTTATCTTTATCTCAATTTATTTTGTGCGTCAGTTAGCAAGATGTGTCCTAAGGTATAAGAAAGCCTAAGAGAGGTTATTTTTTGAGTCTGGGAATGCTCAAAAATTTTCTGTATAAACTAATGATAATCGTTAACTTTGCCATTTCAGCTTACAAAAAGTTTCATAGGAATGCTCTACTTTCAGATAATAGGGGATGTCCTTCAATCCATTACAGTTATTTTCTTTGAGCCTCAAGATATCTTGCCTTTGGATAGTAAGAGTCTCTGGTTGACCTGAGTCCTCTTGGCGTGATCCCAGTTGTGTTTGAGGGTTTCCTGGAGATCGTATATGTTATCTAACTCTGACCTGAAATCAACCATTTTTCCAAGTAGCCATATTTCCATTTAGTGGGAAATGGTAGTTAGAGACCCCAGTCTGGGTTGCCTTTTTAGACAACAGAGCTAAGAAATGTTTTATTTTGTGGGTTTTAAATTTTTTTTCTAATGTTTATTTATTTTTGAGAGAGAGAAATGACAGAACATGAGCGGGAGAGGGGCAGAAAGAGAGGGAGACACAGATTCTGAGGCAGGTTCCAGGCTCTGAGCTAGCAGTATAGAGCCCAACGTAGGGCTCAAACCCACGTAATGTGAGATAATGACCTGAGCTGAAGTGGGGGGCTTAACTGACTGAGCCATGCAGATGCCCCTATTTTGTGTTGTTTCTTGAAAGATAAAATGAACTATGAGTTCACACTGATACTTCAAATTAGAATTCAAGATCATGGAGCATCTGGGTGGCTAAGTTGGTTAAGCTTCTGACTTCGGCTCAGGTCATATGGTTCATGAGTTTGAGCCCTGTGTCGGGCTCATTGCTATCAGTGCAGAGCCTACTTCAGATCCTTTGTTCTCTGCAATTCCCCTACTTGCTCTCTCTTTCTCTCTCTCAAAAATAAATTTAAAAACTTTTTAAAAAATTCAAGATCATATTGTTTGTAGATAGACTCTTCTATGTCTTATCATGTCTTCTTTCTCTCTCGTGCCAAGGATCCTATTTATTAATGACACTGAGAATGGTATATCTTAAAATATGCCATAATTACTCAATTTCTTTGTTAGATATAACAGTCTTTGAATAATTATACCAACACTATTGCTAAAAATATGATTACTGGAAAGTGTTTGAAATTTTATTTCATTTTGGACCCATCTTTTTGTAAGGCTTATTCCACTAGAACTGTATATTCAAGTAACTGTGTTGTAAAGTTATTTGGAATTATTTCTTTGTGTAGCTCTGCCACCAACTGTAAACACATTTAAGTCCATTTGTATCATATCATTTTTTATTTTTAGTGATTTTATTGAAAACTTATTTTGCTTTATAATTAACTAAAATATTTATATTCCTCCAAAGTCAAATTTATAAAACAAGATCTATAGCAAGAAGTCTAACTCCACTCCATTTTCTCTCCCACAGATATAACCACTAAAAAATTTTTATGATCTATCTTTTTAATATTAGCAAACTTTTTTCCCATTTTGCTTATTTTCACTAAAACTATGACCCAAAGGTGACTCCATAGCAAAATATAGAGATACTCTTTCTTTTTACAGCTGCAAAATATCCCATGTATGGACGTACTAAGCCATGGTTCTCAAAGTGTGACTCTGAGACCAGTAGCATCACCAATCATCACCTGGAAATGTGATAAAAATGCAAATTTTCAGGCTCCACCCCATACCTACTGAATCAGAAACTCTGGGGTTGGGACCCAGCAATTTGTGTGTTAAAAATATCTCCAGGTGATTCTGATGCACCTAAAGTTTGAAAATCAATGGACTGTAGTTTATTCAGTAATGCCTCTCTTGATGTACAGTAGGTTTGCTTTAAGTATTTTCCATTTCAAATAACTGTGTAATGAATCCCTTATATATATATATATCTGTTCATAATATTGTTAGCGTTGTCTTTGAGATAGATTCCTAGGTATGGGATTCTTGGATAAAGGATAAGTTCATATATAATATGTAATTTTGCTAGATATTACAATATATGTGTTATTTTCTTACACTTTTCCAACATCACCTTGTTGTACTTTGGATATACTTTTGGATATTTAAGAAACAATATCTCAGTGATGTTTTTATTTGCATTTTTAGTATGGTTGAGAACCATTTTTTTTCAGGCTCTTGCCCATTTTTCTCTAGTGTTAGTGGAGTTTTTGATACCTATATTTAGAAGTTCTTTACATAGGGGGTATCTGGGTGGCTCAGTGGGTTAAGCATCCTACTCTTGACCAGCTCAGGTCATGATCTCACTGTGAGATTGAGCCCCAAGTCAGGCTCTGCACTGACAGCACAGAGCCTGCTTGAGATTCTCTCTCTCTCTTTCTCTTGCTCTCGCGCTGTCTCTCTCTTTGCCCCTACCCTGCTCATGTGCATGCACACACACACTCTTTCTCTAAATAAATAAATAAACATTAAAAAAGGAAGTTCTTTCCATATTAAGACCATTACTTTTTTTCTGTGATATTTGTTGGAATGATTTTCTCCCAATTTGTCATTTTTTAAAACTTCTATAGTGTCTCTTTCCAAGCAAAAGATTTTTATTATTATGTAATTCCTCAACTCATAACATAGCCCAATTTATTGAGCTGGTTACTTTTCAGTTTTAATCTATCCTACATATTTCTGAAAGCCTTGTAGGGAGAGATACGTTTTTTTCAAGGATAAACCTTTGGTAAGAAAGTTTAGTCATGGGAACCTCAGGAGAAAATAAATCAACACTGCTGGAGTATGGACTGTAGTGCAGTGTGCTTATAGACTCAATATTCTCTGTAACTTTTTTGTGATTGTTAACAGGTGTTCAATGTTTCTGGCCAGAAAAAAGTTCAAGCTGGGCCCATTAAATTCTCTCCAGGCTCTGCTCTTATTCTCTTCTTGGTTTCTGAACAAGTTGGTGCATTAATGCAGTTTTTTATAAAGCACTGATGCTTCACACTGTGCTTATTTGTAAAGCAATTCGTGTAATAAAAATAGATAGACTCCTGACACATTGGAAGTCTCTGGAATTGGGGAGAGTGGATTATGTTCACTCCCCTGGTGTGAGCTAATTAAGAGAATTCAATGAAAATTCTGCTACCAATTTAAATATTCTGCTTCCATCTCATGACAAATATCTATAGGTATATAGCAATCATTGCATGACTTGTATGGACCCAGTTGTTCTTTTGTGACTATTCCCAAACCCAGCTTCCATGAGGAGGTTCACAAGGTAGATGTTTCAGATTCCTTTATAGAAATTATGGATGTTAAATTAAAAAGAGAGACTTTATCCTGTAAGTCAATGCCTATCTCATTTCCTATTTTGGAGGCAGTTTTAGAAATATGATGATTATAAACTCTTGACATCAACATTAATAATACCATCTTATGTTTGTTTTATACTTTTTATATTTATAGAGCATTTTGGTCTTATTTGAGCCTCACAATAACTGCATGATAGTGGATAATTCTGCTCCAAAGTCCATTGTGGTAGGGTTTCCCCTCACATATTTCCAAGCAATTCTCGAACACAAATGAGTGTCCTACAATTCAAGTCAGTTCTGACACTGTCCAGAGATAGCATCAGATTCCACCGGTTAAGGATTCAGTCCCACAAGACTGCCCTCCACTTCAGATGCCAGTTGCAAGTCCAGATTGTTACTTATACTTATGACTAACTGGCTATAAATCAGAGGTTCCCACACCTCCCTCCTTGGATTCAATTAATTTGCTAGAGCAGCTCACAAAACTCAGGAAACCAGCTTACTCACGAGATTACTGGTTTATTACAAAGGATATTAAAGGGCATAAATTAGCAGCCAGATGAAGAGATACATGGGACAAAGTCCCAGACAAAGGAGTTTCTATCCCTGTGGAATCTAGGGCCCAGCATAGTAGCTTGTGGTAAGATTCTGGATCACCAGCCTGGAAGGTCTCTTGAATGCCTTCCTTTGGGGTTTTTATGGAGGTCCCATTACAAAGGCATGATTGATAAATTCATTTGCCATTGGCAATTGATTCAAACTCTAGTCCTCCCCCTCTTCCCAGAAATCAGGGGATGAAACTGAAAGTTCCAACCCTTCTATCATAGTTGTTCCCCTGCCAGCCAGTACCCTTGCCTCCTTCTTTAGGGATTTTTCCAGAAGTTATGTCATTGACATAAACTCTGTTGTAGTTGAAAGGGGCTTTTTTTTTTTTTAACATTTTATTTATTTTGGAGAGACAGAGAGAGACAGATCATGAGTAGGGGAGGGATGGAAAGAGGGCGAGACACAGAATCTGAAGCAGGGCTCTGAGCTGTGAGCACAGAGCCCAATGCCGGGCTTGAACTTACAAACTGTGAGATCATGGCCTGAGCCAAATTCGAGTGCTTAACTAACTGAGCCCCACCCCCACCCTGGCACCCCCAAAAAGGGGCTTGTTATGAACAGCAAGACACCCATTTTCATCTTTAGGGATCTGAAGCAATTTCAGGGACTGAGGACAAAAGACCAAATATGATGAAAGATGCTCCCATTGTTCTTAAAGCTCAGGAAAATCCAAGGGTTTTGGAAGCTGTGAGCCTGGAACTGTGGACTAAACCCTAAAAATATATTTATTAAAAATCACAACATGACAGGTTTAATATCCTTATTTCACAGGAGTTAAAAGATAACTCAGAAATTTTAACTAACTTGCTCAATGACACACAGCTAGTGAGTAGAGAAGTTAGGACTTGTCCTAAGATGTTTCAGCTACAACTAACAGGGTTCTTTGTGGTTGGCATCACCCCTTTGTTGGAGAAAATTCAATACAGATGGTCCCCATTTACAATGGTTCAACTTAACAATTTTTCAACTTTATAATGGTGCAAAAGTGATATGCATCCAGTAGAAACCATACTTCACATTTTGGATTTTGATCTTTTCCCGGGTTTGCAATATGCAGAATGATACTCAATCTTGTTGCTGGGTGGCAGTAATGAGCCCCAGATCCCAGTCAACCACACAATAACAAGGATAAACAGCCAATACACTTACAACCATGTTGTACCCATACAGCCAATCTTTTTTTCATTTTCATAGCAGTATTCAATAAGTTACATGAAATATACAACACCTTATTATAAAATAGGCTTTATGTCAGATGATTTTCATTAAACTGTAGTCTAAGTGTTCTGAGCATGTTTAAGGGAAGTGAAGCTAGCTATGAGGTTTGGTAGGTGAGGTGTATTAAATGCATTTTCAACTTATGATAGTTTCAACTTACAATGGGTTTATCAGGACATCACCCCTATTGTAAGTTCAAGAATATCCATGTACCTGTTTTAAAAACTATGATAGTATTGAATATCATAGATCCTCACAATATGAGAGGGGAAAGGAAAAGAAATATGTCCTATTTAATAGTAATATCCCGTATATATAGTGTATACAATTAAAAAATTAGTTCAAAGAACTGTGCATTTAATCTAGACAACTCTTGCCCTGTAGGGAGGAAACACAAGGTCTGTAATGACTAAAGATTTGTGTAAAGTCATATCATATGGTTCTGGAACAGCCAGGTCTCTACTGATTGAGGGGACAGGAATCGCTGGAAGGTAGCAGGTGGGGAAGTGCCCTGTCCAAGCAAAACATCAGGTTGGTGGTTCTAGATGAGAATTATCAGGATTCCCAGTAGAAAGGATTTGGAAAGATAAGTAGTTGTCGTCTGGGAGGTCTTTTCATTGATAGAATGTTTTCTTTATCAAACATTTATTGTACATTTAAGATGTGCCTTGGAGTTCCGAGGTCTTTATGAAAAAGGCTGGCCAGAGTAAGGCAGGTTAGCAGAACTCCAAGCATTAGGCTAATCGAAAGGCCAGATTCCAATCTCTAGGGAAATAAGTGAGCAAGAACAGTCAGTACCTCTCTCTGAAGGCAGGAGCCAGTCCTGGGCACGTGGGCCCCAGAAGCAGGGGCAGCTGTGACTCAGCAGAGAATTATCAGGGAAACTCCATAGTCATCACTAGGACCCCAAATCCTCGGTCTCATGAGCAACAAAGGAGACTCAGGAGACAGGAACCAGAAGTCAGAGGATAAATTACAGCTGCCCATGCACCTGGGATGGTCTACTCTTCACCAAATAGATGACCCCAAAGGAGACTTCGGCTTGGAAATGAGTGATAATAGGGAGTGCGTGCTGTGTGACACTTCTATTTTGTTGGTATAGTAGCAGCAGCAATTGCAGGGGTGAGTTTTTGATACCAAAGTAGCAATGGTAGTTGTTTAAGTGAAGGTGAGTCCCTGGCTTTTAGTGATGGTTTTTCACTGGACCTATTCTTTGGGATTGTTCCTGGAAGTATAGTCTCAAGTCTATTTCTCCAACCCTTCTATTTATCCTCTAATAAAATCATTTTGGTTTAAACTAATCAGAAAGGACTCTGTTGTTTGCAACTAAGAACTCTGACCTTTGTCTCTAGTCTGTTGAATAGGCTAAGGCTATGAGTGTGAAGAGAAGACAGCCTAGGAAGCAGGCACATTCTAGAGAAGAAATACAAATTGCAAGGGAAAACTGCGCAAGATAAATTTCTATAAAGATCTGCAGTTCTGGAACACAATTCTCAATATGTAGTGTAATCAGGAAAATAATAAACACAGCATATTTTTGTTCTTTGGTTGAAAGGATCATGTAAATACCAAGCATTATACATCCACATTTTGTATAAACACAAATGTAATACTTTTGGTGAAAACACTGACTAAAATGTACATGAAGAAATAGCCTTTGGTTAACAATCAGCTTAAAGGTCAAACACTAACTACTTTCCTTAAAGTTTCACACAAACTAAACATATTTCACATCATGAAAGATGCTATGCTATGCAGTCCAGGGCAGTAGAAGTAAAAGAAAGCAATGCTAATGCTTGCTGATTATTTGCAGCAACATGATTGGCTGATAATATGAATATTTGCTGGATCTGACTGTTTCATTCATTCATTGATTTTGTCCACAATTCAAAGCTGTGGCCCCACATTACCAGCTACTTGTTAGACATAACCTGAGCTTTCTGTCAGCACCGCATCTTCAATATTCCTGATAATAAACTAATCATCTCTCCCACAAGTGAAATCCTCTCCTGATGTTTCTTTTTCTGCTGCTGAATCAGCATTCTCCCAGACAGACCAGTTTGAGATCTCAGTGTTTTATTTGACTTTTCTCTTGTCCTTATTCAGTCAGCTTCTAAAGACACTTAACTTCTGGATCTTCATCTTTTTTATTTCATCCTATAGCTGGCAAGCACAGATTCATACATTAAAAAAAATTTTAATGCTTATTTATTTTTGAGAGAGAGAGAGACAGAGTAAGAGCAGGGGAGGGCAAAGAGGGAGGGGGACACAGACTCCAAAGCGGCCTCTAGTCTCTGAGCTGTCAGCACAGAGCCTGATGCAGGACTCAAACCCATGAACTGTGAGATCATGACCTGAGCCGAAGTCAGATGCTTAACCAACTGAGTCACCCTGGCACTCCAACACTAGATTCATATTTTAAAAAGAATCCAAACTTTCAGTTTTAGGCAAAATACAGGAAAGTTGGAAAATAGTAAGCAATTTATTATTGATAAAATTTGCTACTAGAGCAATGGTTTTAAAGCAATGCAAACTAGCAAATTTGAGATGCAAAATAGCACCCAGAACCCACATCTAATTCTGAAAGCACCAAGAACATCAAAATCTGACTTCGTACTAAATATCAAAGAAGAAACTGAAGTGCTACAGTTTTTTTTATTTCTCCATTAAAGGAGAATTTATCTACATTCAAAAGCGTGGTTTGATAATCAGTCTCTTGAAAAAAAAAGCCTGAATCCATCCACTGTGTGTGTAGTGTGAGCAATCTATCAACAAAGACGTGGTGATCCTTTTGTCTTTTCAAACAAATTAAATTTTATTCTTTAATTTTCTGAAATATATCAAATACCAGTAGCCTCTGGCTGCTTATAAAATATTTACTTGAAAATTATGCAATAAAAAATCCAAACAGCAGATGAGCTCCTAAATAATTTAGCAAATGGCAAACTGACTTTTATTCATGTGCACAGGGCAGACCACAAAGATGCTGCTGCCATGAGCCCTGAAGGCAAACATAGTGTGAGAGAATTCTGGCAGAGCAGGAGGGGGAGAAGCCAAAACAAAATACAAATGGCCTTACTCCCTTTTCTGTAAAATTTGCATTTGGGATCAGAATTTGTGTCTGTCTTAGCTTATTATTATTTTCACAAAATGGCACATGTCACTATTTAGATCTTTTAAATGTCTTTCAAGTAAACAGTGTTTTAGGGTGCTTTTTGTTGTTATTGTTGTTTAAAACATTTTTTTTTTAAGTATACTCCACTCCCAGTCTAGAGCCCAATATGGGGCTTGTACTCACAACTCTGAGATCAAGGATTTTGATGGCTTCCTGCCTTACCTCTAGGTCTTTCACCCATTTTGAGTTTATTTTTGTGTATGGTATAAGAAAGTGGTCCAGGTTCATTCTTCTGTATGTCGCTGTCTGCTTTTCCCAGCACTATTTGCTAAAGAGACTGTCTTTTTCCCATTGGATATTCTTTCCTGCTTTGTCAAAGATTAGTTGGCCATACATTGTGGGTCCATTTTCTGGGTTTTCTATTCTGTTCCACTGATCTGAGTGTCTGTTTTTGTGCCAGTACCATACTGTCTTGATGATAACAACTTTGTAATACATCTTGACATCCAGGATTGTGATGCCTCCAGCTTCAATTTTCTTTTTCAAGATTGCTTTGGCTATTCAGTGTCTTTTCTGGTTCCATACAAGTCTTAGGATTGTTGTTCTAGCTCCGTGAAGAATGCTGGTGTTATTTAGATTGGGATTGCACTGAATGTGTAGGTTGCTTTGGGTAGTATCAACACTTTAACAATGTTTGTTCTTCCAATCCAGGAGCATGGAATATTTTTCCATTTCTTTATGTCTCCTTCAATTTCTTTCATAAGGTTTCTATAGTTTTCAGCGTATAGATTTTTCACCTCTTTGGTTAGGTTTATTCCTAGGTATTTTATGGGGTTTTGTGTGTGTGTGTGTGTGCAATTGTAAATCGGATCAATTTCTTGATTTCTCTTTCTGTTGCTTCATTATTGGTGTACAGGAATGCAACTGATTTCTGTGCTTTGATTTTATATCCTGCAACTTCCTTGAATTCATGGATCACTTCTAGTAGTTTTTTGGTGGAGTCTTTCAGGTTTTCCGTATAGAGTATCATGTCATCTGTGAAAAGTGAAAGTTTGGCTTCTTCTTTGCCAGTTTTGATGCTTTTATTTCATTTTATTGTCTGATTGTTGAGGCTAGCACTTCCAACACTATGTTAAACAACAGTGGTGAGAGTGGACATCCCTGTCATGTTCCTGATCTCGGGGGGAAAGCTCTCAGTTTTTCCACATTAGGAATGATATTAGCTGTTGCTTTTCATACATGGCTTTTATGATGTTAGGATATGTTCCTTCTACCCTGACTTTCTTGAGGGTTTTTATTAAGAAACGATGCTGTATTTTGTCAAATGCTTTTTCTACATCTATTGACAGGATCATATGGTTCTTATCCTTTCTTCTATTAATATGATGTATCATATTGTTTGATTTGTACATATTGACCTGGCCCTGCAGCCCAGGTATAAATCCCACTTGATCGTGGTGAATAATTCTTTTAATATGCTGTTGAATTTGACTTGCTAGTATCTTGTTGAGAATTTTTGCATCATCTTTATCAGAAATATTGGCCTGTAATTTTCCTTTTTAGTGGGGTCTCTGTCTGGTTTGGGAATCAAAGTAATGCTGGCTTTAAAGAATTAGTACAGATGCTTTCCTTCCATTTCTATTTTTTAAAATTTTTATTTATTTTTTGGCAACAGCTTGAGAAGGATAGGTATTAACTCTGGTAGAATTCCTCAGGGAAGCCGTCTGGCCCAGGACTCTTATTTGTTGGGAGATTTTTAATCGCTGATTCAATTTCTTTGCTGGTTATGGGTCTGTTCAAATTTTCTATTTCTTTCCATTTGCATTTTGGTAGAGTCTGGGTGTCTAGGAATATGTCCATTTCTTTCAGATTGTCTAGTTTGTTGGCGTATAATTTTTTCATAATATTCTCTAACAATTGTTTGTATTTCTGTGATGTTGGTTGTGATCTCTTCTCTTTCATTTGTGATTTTATCTTTTTGGGTCCTCTGCCATTTTGAGGAGTCTGGCTAGAAGTTTGTCAATTTTCTTAATTTTTTCAAAAAAGCACAGCTCTTAGATTCATTAATCTTTTCTACTGTTGTTTTTTTAACTGTTTGGATTCTATATTGTTTATTTCTGCTCTAATGTTTATCATTTCTCTTCTTCTGCAGGCTTTGGGGTTTCTTTGCTGTTCTATTTCTAGTTCCTCTAGGTGTGAGGTTAGGTTTTGTATTTGGGATTTTTCTTGTTTCTTGAGATAGGCCTGGATTGAAATGTATTTTCCTCTTAGAACTACGTCTGCTGCATCCCAAAGGGTTTGGACTGTCATGTTTTCATTTTAATGTATATATACATAAATGAATATATATGTAATATATATAATTTTATTCCACTGTTGATCAGAGCTTGAGCCCTACACATTCCCTTTCTTTTCACCTTAAAGGGAGCTCCTTTGTATGTAGCCACATATTTATCATTAATGTCGAGATCCATTGGATCTGCTCCCAAATCTTCTTAGGATTTAGCTACTTGTCAGGCTCTCCAGGAAAAGCATCAAAAAGAATTCTGTCTCCGGGAACAAACCCTGTAGGAGATGCCAAGATTTCAACCTTCTCAGGTGAACTAGCACACATCACCTTTGCTTTAGATATTAATCCCGTCATCTTTGCAAGTTTAAGGTTACAAAATAAAATCACCATCCTATTTTGCATCTGTTCAAGAGGAACATGATTCACCATTACTGACAACCGTTCTTGGGGCTGTTTCTCCAACATCTACTTCTTCTACATACAAAGAATCTGTATCAAGATGTTTTCTGGCAGTGATGATTCAACTACCGAAGACCCAGACAAGAGGGGCGCCTGGGTGGCTTAGTCGGTTAAGCGTCCGACTTTCGCTTGGGTCATGATCTTGCGGTTCGTGGGTTCGAGCCTCGCGTCGGGCTCTGTGCTGACTGCCGGCTCAGAGCCTGGAGCCNTAAAAAAAAAAAAAAACACGAAGACCCAGACAAGAAACATCTTTTGGCTGAGAGTCAGCACCTCCTGCTATTGATTGCTATTTTTTCTCCTTTTTCTCTTTCATTTCAATTTTTCTTTCATATTTTCTGCTCTTCCTCCTGTTATCTCTTCTTTGGCACCAGAAGATAGAGTTGTTACTGGTATAGACTGTATCACTTTTTTGGAAACCCCGGAATTAGCTTGCAGTAGAGTACCAGATGGGAATGGTATTTGTTTCATTCCATTTTGAATTTTTGTCTGAATTAGCTCTTGTTTCAATTCTTCAATTTCTTTCTTTAATTTAGCATTTTCAACTTGAAGTTTTCTTCTCTCCTCTCAAAATTGCCTGCAAAATTGCTTTCTCCTTAAGAAGAGCAACTTGCTGGGGTGCCGGGGTGGCTCAGTCAGTTAAGCATCCAACTTTGGCTTAGGTCATGATCTCACAGTCTGTGGGTTCGAGCCCCGCATCGGGCTCTATGCTGACAGCTCAGAGCCTGGAGCCTGCTTCAGATTCTGTGTCTCCCTCTCTCTCTGCTCCTCCCCTGCTCACTCTCTGTCTGTCTCTCTCTCTCTCAAAATAAAGACAAAAAAAAAATTTAAGAAAAGAAAAGAAGAGCAACTTGCTGCTTTAAATATTCAATAATTGGATACTAGGACACAAATCATCCCTCAACAAGTACAAAATGATTAAGATTATACTATGCATATTTTCAGACCATGACACTATAAAACTTGAAATCAACCACAAGAAAAAATTTGGAAAGATAACAAATACTTGGAGACTAAGGAACATCCTACTAGAGAATGAATGGGAAAACCAAGAAATTAAGAGAAAATTAAAATGTACATGGAAGCCAATGAAAATGATAACACCACAGCCCCAAACCTCTGGGATGCAGCAAAGGCAGTCATGAGAGGGAAGTATATAGCAATCTAGGCCTTCCTAATGAAGGAAGAAAGGTCTCAGATACAAAAATCTAACCTTACACCTTAAAGAGTTGGGAAAAGAACACCAAATAAAACCCACAAACAGCAGAAGACAGGAAATAATAAAGATTAGAGCAGAAGTCAATGCCATCAAAACCAAAAAAAAAAAAAAAAAGGTAGCACAGATCAACAAAACCAGGAGCTGATTCTTTGAAAGAATTAACAAAATTGATAAACCCCTAGCCAGTTTGATCAAAAGGAAAAGGAAAGGACCCAAAAAAGTGAAATTAAGAATGAAAGAGGAGGGATCACAACCAACACAACAGAAATACAAACAATAATAAGAGAATATTATGAGCAATTATATGCCAATAAAATGGACAATATGGAAGAAATGGACAAATTCCTAGAAACATATAACAACCAAAACTTAAACAGGAAGAGATAGAAAATTTGAACAGATGCATAACCAGCAAACACATCAAATTAGTAATCAAAAATCTCCCCCAAAGCAAGAGTCCAGGACCAGATGGCTTTCCGGGGAATTCAACCAAACATTTAAGGAAGAGTTAACACTTATTCTTTTGAAGTTGTTCCAAAAAAATAGAAATGGAAAGAAAACTTCCAAACTTATTCTATGAAACCAGTATTATCTTGGTTCCAAAACCAGACATAATCCCCACCAAAAAGGAGAACTACAGACCAATTTTCCTGATGAACATGGTTGCAAAAATCCTCAACAAGACAGTAACCAACAGGATCCAACAATACCTTAAAAGAATTACTCATTATGACTAAGTGGGATTTATACCTGGGATACAAGGCTGGTTCAATATCCCCAAAAAGAATCAATGTGATACATCATGTCAATAAAAGAAAGGACAAGGACCACATGATCCCCCAATATATGCAGAGAAAGCATTTGACAAAATATAGCATCCCTTTCTTGATTAAAAAAAAAACACCTCAAGAAAGTAGAGGTAGAAGGATCATACCTCAAGATCATAAAAGCCATATGTGAAAGATCCACCACTAGTATCATTCTCAATGTGGAAAAACTGAGCGCTTTCCCTCTAAGGTCAGGAACACGATAGGGATATCTACTCTCACCATGTTATTCTATGTTATTCAGCATAGTTTTGGAAGTCTTGGCGTCAGCAATCTGACAACACAAAGGCATACAAATAGGCCAGGAGGAAGTCAAACTTTCACTTTTCACAGATGACATGATACTCTATACGGAAAACCTGAAAGACTCCACCAAAAAACTACTAGAAGTGATCCATGAATTCAAGGAAGTTGCAGGATATAAAATCAAAGCACAGAAATCAGTTGCATTCCTGTACACCAATAATGAAGCAACAGAAAGAGAAATCAAGAAATTGATCCGATTTACAATTGCACACACACACACACACAAAACCCCATAAAATACCTAGGAATAAACCTAACCAAAGAGGTGAAAAATCTATACGCTGAAAACTATAGAAACCTTATGAAAGAAATTGAAGGAGACATAAAGAAATGGAAAAATATTCCATGCTCCTGGATTGGAAGAACAAACATTGTTAAAGTGTTGATACTACCCAAAGCAACCTACACATTCAGTGCAATCCCAATCTAAATAACACCAGCATTCTTCACGGAGCTAGAACAACAATCCTAAGACTTGTATGGAACCAGAAAAGACACTGAATAGCCAAAGCAATCTTGAAAAAGAAAATTGAAGCTGGAGGCATCACAATCCTGGATGTCAAGATGTATTACAAAGTTGTTATCATCAAGACAGTATGGTACTGGCACAAAAACAGACACTCAGATCAGTGGAACAGAATAGAAAACCCAGAAAATGGACCCACAATGTATGGCCAACTAATCTTTGACAAAGCAGGAAAGAATATCCAATGGGAAAAAGACAGTCTCTTTAGCAAATAGTGCTGGGAAAAGCAGACAGCGACATACAGAAGAATGAACCTGGACCACTTTCTTATACCATACACAAAAATAAACTCAAAATGGGTGAAAGACCTAGAGGTAAGGCAGGAAGCCATCAAAATTCTAGAGGAGAAAGCAGGTAAAAACCTCTTTGACCTCGGCCACAGCAACTTCTTACTCAACAACTTCCCTTACTCTCCAGAGGCAAGGGAAACAAAAGCAAAAATGAACTACTGGGACCTCATCAAAATAAAAAGCTTCTGCACAGTAAAGGAAACAATGAGCAAAACTAAAAGGCAACCGACAGATGGGAGAATATGTTTGCAATGACATATCAGATAAAGGCTTAGTATCCAAAATCTATAAAGCACTTATCAAACTCAACAACCAGAAATCAAAAAATCCAGTGAAGAAATGGGTAGAAGACATGAATAGACACTTCTCCAAAGAAGACATCCAGATGGCCAACAGACACATGAAAAGATGCTCAACATCACTCATCATCAGGGAAATACAAATCAAAACCACAATGAGAATCCACCTCACACCTGTCAGAATGGCTAACGTGAACAACTCAGGCAACAATAGATGTTGGCAAGGATGTGGAGAAAGAGGATCTCTTTGGCATGGCTGGTGGGAATGCAAACTGGTGCAGCCACTCTGGAGAACAGTGTGGAGGTTTCTCAAAAAATTAAAAATACAGCTACCCTATGACCCAGCAATAGCACTACTAGGAATTTATCGAAGGGATACAGGAATGCTGATTCATAGGGACACGGGCACCCCAATGTTTATAGCCATGCTATTGACAATAGCCGAATTATGGAAAGAGCCCAAATGTCTAGCAACTGATGAATGGACAAAGAAGATGTATATATGTGTGTATATACATATACACACACACAATGGAGTATTACTCTGCAATCAGAAATAATCGAATCTTACCATTTGCAACTACATGGATAGAAACTAGATGATATTATGCTAAGCAAAATTAATCAGAGAGACAAATATCATATGACTTCACTCATTTGAGGACTTTAAGATACAAACATGAACATAAGGGAAGGGAAGCAAAAATAATAAAGGAAAACAGGGAGAGGGACAAAACATAAAAGGCTCTTAAATATGGAGGGCAAACAGAGGGTTGCTGGAGGGACTGTAGGGCGGGGGTGGGCTAAATGGTTAAGGGGCATTAAGGAACCTACTCCTGAAATCACTGTTGCACTATATGCTAACCAATATGGATATAAATTTAAAAATTAAATAATTAAAATAAATAAATATCAATAATTTGATCTGCTTCTGCACCCTTCTGTTCCAGTGTATTCATAACAGCACCATTAGTTGCCCTTTTTGCCAAGAAACAGTACAAAATAATAAATCAATGGATAGAGCAACCTGGAGAGCCTCACCCGGGTGGTTCCATATATTTTTAAATTTCTTCTTTATTTGCCTGGCTGACTCATTCATTCTTTAGCATGATGTTCTTTGACCTCCATGTATTTGGAGGCTTTCCAATTTTTTTCTTGTGGTTGATTTCAAGTTTCATAGCATTGTGATCTGAAAATATGCATGGTATGATCTCAATTCTTTTATATTTATTGTGGGCTGTTTTGTGACCCAGTATGTGATCTATATTGGAGAATGTTCCATGTGCACTGGAAAAGAATGTGTATTCTACTCCTTTTGGATGAAAAGTTCTGAATATATCTGTCAAGTCCATCTGGTCCACTGTATCATTCAAGGCCATTGTTTCTTTATTGATTTTATGCCTGAATGATCTGTCCATTGCTGTGAGTGGAGTATTAAAGTCTCCTGCAATTACCGTATTCTTATCAGTAAGATTGCTTAGGTTTGTGATTAATTGATTTATACATTTGGGTATTCCAAGTGAGGGCATAAACGTTTAAGATTGTTAGCTCTTCTTCTTTTTGTTTAATGTTTATTTGTGAGAGAGAGAGAGAGAGAGAGAGAGAGAGAGAGAGAGAGAATGTGAGCGGGGAAGGGGCAGAGAGAGGCGGAGACCCAGAATCTGAAGCAAGCTCCAGGCTTTGAGCTCACAACACAGTTTGATGCAGGGCTTGAACTCATGGACCACCTGATCAGGACCTGAACCAAAGTCAGAAGCTTAACTGACTGACCACCTAGGTGCCCCTAATTGTTAGCTCTTCTTGATGAGTAGATTCCTCAATTATAATATAATGTCCTTCTTCATTTCTTGTTACAACCTTTAGATTAAAATCTAGTTTATCTGATATAAGTATGGCTATTCCAGCATTCTTTTAACTTCCAGTAGCATGATAGATAGTTCTCCATCCCCTCACTTTCAATCTGAAGGTGTCCTCAGGCCTAAAATGAGTCTCTTGAAGACCACATATAGATGGATCTTGTGGGTTTGTGTTTATCCATTCTGATACCCAATGTCTTTTGACTGGAGCATTTAGTCCATTTACATTCAGAGTTATTATTGAAAGATATGGATTTAATGTCATTGTGTTATCTGTAGGTTTCATGCTTGTCATGATGTCTCTGGTCCTTTGTAGTCTTTGCAGCATTCCACTCATAGAGTCCCCCTTAGGATCTCTTGCAGGCCTAGTTTAGTGGTCATGAACTCCTTCAGCTTTTGTTTGTCTGGAAAAGCCTTTATCTCTCCTTCCATTCTGAATGACAGCCTTGCGGAATAAAGGATTCTTGGCTGCATATTTTTCCTATTCAGTACATTGACCGTATCCTGCCACTTCCTTCTGATCTGCCAAGTTTCAGTGGAAAGGTCTGCTACTACCCTTATGTGTCTACCCTTGTAGGTTAAGACCCATTTGACCCTAGCCGCTTTCAGAATGCTCCCTTTATTTTGTATTTTGCCAGTTTCACCATAATATGCCATGGAGAAGACCTATTCTTCTTAAATCTGAAGGGAGTTCTTTGTGCCTCCTGGATTTGGATGTTGGCTTCCTTCCCCAGATTAGGGAAGTTCTCCGCTATAATTTGTTCAAGTAAACCTTCTGCCCCTTTCTCTCTATTTTCTTCTGGAACTCCTGTGATATGGATATTATGTTTCATTGGATCACTTAGTTCTTCAGTTCTCCCCCTGTGGTCTAGGAATTTCTTATCTCTCTTTTTCTCGGCCTCATCATTTTCCATATTTTTATCTTCTATTTTACTTATTCTCTCTTCTGCTTCCTCCATCCTTGCTGTGACTGCAGCTAGTTTATTTTGCACCTCGTTTACAGCATTTCTTAATTTGTCGTGACTATTTCTTATTTCCTTGATCTTTGCAGAATGGATTCTCTGCTGTCTTCTATGCTTTTTTCCAGCTCAGCTATTAATCTTATTACTATTATTCTAAATTCTTGACCAGATGTATTGTTGATATATGTTTTGAGCAATTGTCTAGCTGTCATTTTTTCCTGGAATTTCGTTTGAGAATTTTTCTTTTTTGTCATTTTGGCTAGTTTTCTGTCCCCTATGTGTTTTAATAGCTGTTATGTGTCCTGGACCTGTGAGCACTAATATATTAAAAAGGGGCCATACACTGTCCAGGGCCTGGCCCTTCAGGAGTTGTTTTTGGAGCGTGTAGTGTGCTCTCTGTTGTTGTAACTCTGGTTGCTTTATCCCCTTCCTCATAATGGTGGTTTGGACCTTCCACCAGTTGTGCTTAGATTTGGTCATTGAAATAACCCTGGAAAAAAAATTTTAAAAGGAGGGAGGTGGTGGAAGAAGCCTTATCCCATACAAATAGAGAAATTACAAGGGTGGGGGGAAAAGAAAAAAAAAAAAAAAACAGTTGACCAGACAGAGAATCAGAGCTTAATCCAGAGAGAGAAAGAGGAAAATGAAGAAAGAGGTGCAGAAGAGGTGTGAAAAGAATAGATTAAAAATGTCTGCTTAAACAAACCAACAATCAGAATAACCATAATAGAGAAGGGAAGAAATAAGAGGGAGAAAAAGAAAAAATATATATATATAAACATATACTTATAAAATAAGAATTATATGTATATTATAATATATATGTATATATTTATATAAAGATAAGAATTGACCAAGAATCAAATCAGAAAATGCAAAATGGCTAGACTGATATCTGATGGTGCGTTGGAACCGGTGGCTGTGCTGGTCTGAAGGAGGAGCTGTCTGGTTTGGTCAGTGTCAGTCTTGCTCCATTAGATATGCAGTTACCAGGGAAAAGGAGGGTGGTTTGGTGTAGGCAGGTCCTACGTTCACTGTGGGCCCGTTATCTGTTCCCTGAAGCCTCACCTTTTTGATGATGTGGAGAAAAACGGTGACATCCCAGTCTCTCCTCCCCGGCCTGGGTGACCCAAACGACTCTGTTTAGGCCATCCTCACAGTGGAATGTGGGTGCAAGCAAGCCGGTTTGTCCTGCTCCAGTCACTGGGACCTTGCTGGGCTGGGATTCAGTCTCCAATGTCTAAAGGATCCTGCTTTGTGTGCCTCGGTTCTGGGGAAGTGCTACTTCACCCAGCCAACAAAGGGCCTCTGGCTGGTGGGCGCTTGCAGGGTCTTTTGTCCTTGGAGCAGCTATATACCTTCTTCTCACAGCACTCACGGGAGGGGACTGCTTTCTTTGACTGGGCTTCTGAGCTCACTATCAACCCCAGAGCTGGCTCCCCTCCTCCCCAGGTGTGCAAACGGGGAAGCAGGCCCCAGTTCAGAGAAAGCCCTGTAACCCTGGAATGAGTTAGAAATGGGTTCTTTCTCCATTCCCCAGTCCATGGTTTCTCTCCTGTCCACATACAATCTTACACTTCCACAGCCTCTCTTTCTCTTCCTTTTGTCTCTCCAGAGAAAGGGATTCCTCCCCTCTGTGCCTAGAGGGCCCATTTTATCTCTTCCAATTCACAATCACAAGCCTGTGGCCTGCCAAGCTGTCCCCTTAGGCTCCTGGAAATGTTTCTGTCACTATGTTTCCTGAATTCCTAGAATTCCAAGTTTTCTGGCCTCAATACTGCTGTGTTTGAGGGACGAGGACACTTCATGTCCCACTACTTCTCCACCATGTTGACTCATTCCCTTATAAAACAATGTTTTTAGAAGCACAGTGGAGTGGCAATTGATTTCTGTTGGCTATTGGCTAATAGGAAATCAGTCTGGTGTATTGTGGTTTCATCCTGTAGCTTTGGGTGGAATTGCTAGGTAGATTTTTATGGTACCTAGACCCAAATTCTTTTAACTACTTACTAGCTTGAGGCTTGAAATTCAATTTCATTTACTAATATGAACACACAATTTCTATAAAGCTGTAGTTCAGTGTTTGTGAGTCTACCCTGCAGTTTATATGCAGAGATGTAATGTGCTTTAATGGAATGCTCTTGCTGGATGCACTGATGTCTGGGTGCTGTCTCTCCAAAAATTCAGTGTCCCTCTGCTAGTGTTTTCCTTTCCTTATGTATCAGAAGTGAAGGCCTCTAGTGGATTACTCTTTTGAGATATATAAAGACTCAGGGAAACAAAGAAGGGTAGACTGCTTTATCAATGATTAAATGACAGCTACACAACTATACTATGGCCTCGCCGTTTTTATTTCAATGGAGATTTTAACATTTTGTATCTAACTATAGAATTTGTGGTGATGATATAAGTTATAAAAACGAATGAAATTTCAATTTTTCATTACAAAGGTGAATAGCTTTGAAATATAACCTCATAGTCTCTAATGGCAAGGTTTATAATTACTTAGTTGCATATTTTTTGATCAATTAACATTAGAAATGGTAAGACAATACATAAATATTAGCTGTAGCAACTTCTAGAAATATCTTCTTTCTTAAAGATATGTATATCTAATAAAACTGAAACATTACAGAAGGTTAGCTTATAACTGCTCTCTGTTTTTCCTTGTATACTTTCTTTTTGATTTTTGCTTTCCTGAGAAACAAAATTATGAAAAATACAGCAATTGCAGCCTCTAGCTCAGAAGTCAAGTGTCATAGGTTAAAAGCATATATTTGGCTTGCACAGTAAAACTTTGGTTTGCAAGCATAATTTGTTCCAGAAACAGGCTTGTAATCCAAAGCACTTGTGTATCAAAGTGAATTTCCCCGTAAGAAACAATGGAAACTCAGATGATTCATTCCACAACCCAAAAATATTCATATAAAAATGAGTACAATACTGGAATATGATACAAAATAATAAAGAAAATACAAAATATAAAGCAAAATAAATGAATTAACATGCACCTACCTTTGAAAACCTTCCTGGCTGGTGTGAGGGAGACAAGAGAGAGAAGGGTTATTGTGTAGGGTGACTTTCACTATCACCAACAGAATCACTGCTGTCTGTTGGTCCAGTGGACTGTTTTTCTGCATGGGGGACATTATATATGCTCACACGGATGTTGATTACAGTAAAGTATTAATAAACTCTTGTCCTATACTGTATTTGATGTAACTAGCAACAAGATAGCAGAGGAAAGGGTCTAAATCTGCAGGCAGCCTGACCTAGAATGAAGCAAAGCATTCCTAAGCTTACTCTTGTATGGAAAAGCAAAGGGCTGTCCCTAGGTGCTTTGAAGTTACAAAAAATACACTATTGTCAGTGTGAGCACCTTCCAATGTTCTGAAAAATCACTGATTTCTGCGAAACACCATGGTCTGAGACCCAGCATCCGAGCATGAGAGATGATTACCCACAATCCCACAGTGAGAAAGAGAGAGAGACAGAGAGAGAGAGAGAGAGACAGAAGAACCATTGGTTCAATTATGTGACGTTCAGCATCCTGTACTATTTGTATTGCAAGACATCACTCATTTATCAAGTTAAACGTAGTAGAAATTTGTGCTTATCTATCGAACACTTGCAGAACAAGTTACTCACAATCCAAGGATTTATGTAGTTAATATCCTCCAGGGATTATATTTTGTGTATTATGTAGGGTTATAATATGAGAAATGGGACTATTTCTATTTTTATTCCATATCAGTCAAACCATGTTTCTCCCTTTCTGCCTTCCCAGAAGGGATGCCCCATCTCACATGATGGATAATTCTACTTGATAATAAATACTATTCTTATTTAATATTACTGTTTGACTTTCTTAACAAAAGACTTTAAGTAGGAGTATTCAGTATCTTTACAGAACCAGTCATACACTTTTCCATCTTCTTTTGAGAGTTTTTTTGTTTGTTTGTTTGTTTTTGTTTTTTTTTAAAGCACGGCACTATGGAACACATCCTCTGTGCTGCTCCACAAATATGCCAGGTTCTGTCCTGGCTCAAGCTCTTTGCACTTCTCTCAGATATCCACATGGACAACCTCCCTCACTTTAGGTCCCTTTTCAAAAATTTCCCTATAAGAGAGGCCTTTTGACCAAGTTATAGAAAATAGCAACCGTCCTCAAACCCCATACTTCCTATTCTGTTAATGCGTTTTTATGTTTCTTCATTTAATTACCTGACATATTATGTTTCTCAGCATTGTTTATTGTCTGCCTTCAACTACCAGAACATAAGCTCTTTGAGGACAAGAAAGTTGCCTATTTTATTACAGCTTTATGTATACATTGTCTAGCATAAGTTCTGGCATGTAGTAGAGGCTTAATTAATATTTTTAAATGAATAAATGAATGACTCAGATATTTATTGTCAGATACTTATTATTGAACAATAATACAACAGATTTGTTGTCTGTCTTCATGATGTTTACAGTCTAGTGGGCAAGAATGTGATGCCAGCTGCCCTTTCTTGTGAGTGCAGTTTAGAAGTGTTCCTGTTAACCTCAGTATGCAAATATGAATTGCTCCAAATCTCCAGAAAGCTCTATCTTTTACAATCACCCAGCCATAGTCCTCTGAGCCTTGATAATAAAATACAGTCAGTTCTTATCATTTACAGAAGTTGCATTCCTTAAAGTCACCATGAACAGCCAATGAGCAGATAGTGAACCATCGCTCCTAAGAGAAATATAGGGTTAAGTTTCTGTAAGACTCAGACCACAACGTTTTCATCAACTGATCAACAAATAACCTTGTTTTATGTGTGTTTCTATTTAAAGATACATTACTTAATATATACTGTTGATTCATAAACACTGAACTCCTGGCCAAAAGCACTATAGCTCATGCCTGAATAAAGCTTATCTAAAACATGTATTTTTTTCTGTAAGTCACATTGCAGCCTTGCGGTAGGAGCATGAGACAGCACTTCAGTGCTATGCTTGTGAACCATTTTAAACAGTGTTATCACCAACAAAAAGCAAAAGTGTGAGAGAAAAATATGGCACTAAATAGACAGTAAAAAAGACCCTTGTTTGTAGTATGAGAACTGAAATAGGAAGGCAGAGTGCCACCTTATTTGACCTCAGCTGGGAATGTGCTCATGGGATGATTCAGATTTTTTGCTGCTCACCACATATTCACAAATGACCACAACAGCGCCATAAATATTAATTTGGGGGTTACAAATAAATTTTAGGAAGTAGGCAAATTTGCAAATACAGAATCTGCAAATAATAATAATAATAATTTAAATACCCTGTATTTAAAGGGTAAAGGAAAGAGAAGAATATAAGATAGTTCTTAAATTCCTGGGTCAGATAGATGGTGAAGGCTTAGCAATGGTAGTTTTGAGAGAAACTTGTGAAAGAAATTAACGTTGATTGGAGCTCTGGCTGTTTCCCCAGTGGAGTTACTAAAACTTGAGCAAGAACCAATACTTGTATATTTTAATAACATAACTGAAGCTATAGAAAAGAAAGAGAATGAAGCTATGTCTACAGAGAAAAAGAAAACCCAGTGTTTAAGGTCTTAAATAATTCATTTAGATTGCTGTGTTTTTGGCTCAGTCAGTTCTGGGCCTCTGGTTTATTTCTTAATCTTTTTCAGAAAATCTGGTGTGTTTGTCTACTTAAAAAAACTTTTTAAAGAAATTTAAGTATACATTATTTTAAATATGGAGTACAGAAAATAATATCATAATTTGTGTGCTGATTGGTTATCTGTTGCTATCCAGCAAACCATCTCCAAAGATAGAGACTTAAAATAGTAACTATGCTCATGATATGATGGATCAGGAGGAATTCTGGCTGAGCACAGAGGGGATCACTTGTGAAGCTTCAGCTTCTGTAATGGTGGCTTTTGAAAGCTGGAACAGTTTAGGTGGGGCTAAATGTCTGGGACCTCAATTTTATCTTTCATCTGGGTTCCTCACTTCTTCTCACATTACATCTTCTGGGCCTGTTGTGTCCAAGATGTTTTCTTCACAAACTAGCTTAGTGTCTAGGCTAGGATGGTTGGGAACAGTGGGGAGCCTCTTTTTCTCACTCTGTGCACGTCATCTCCACATGGCTAGCTGGGTTTCCTCACAGTATGGTGATCTTAGAATAGTCAAACTTCTGGGTTTTCCCCAGAGGGAACATCTCAAGAGACAAAAGTAGAAACTTGGTCTCTTACAGCTTTGGCTTGAAAACAGATACAGTGTTATGTTCACGGTATTCTAATTGTTAAAGTAATCACAGAGCTCACCCAGAGTCAAGAGGAAGGAACAGAGACCCAGAGCTATTGAAGGGAAGAGTGTCAAAGAATTCATGGCCATTAATCCACTGTCTGTACCCATTGTTGAGATTTAATAGATGTAAACATTTTCCCTTTATGGTCTTTATACCTTTCTCCTAAAGAAAGAAAACATTACAGTTAAAGTGAAAGTCCTATTGCCCAATCACATTACTCCTTTCCCAAAGGTAATAATTTTTCTGAAGTTGTTGTATCTCAATCCCATGCATTGATACAAAAAAACAACATATACTGGAGTTTTATGTATTTTGAATTTGCATATATATGATGATTTACAGTTCAAGACTATTTACAACTTTCTCTTTTTACTAGTCATGTTCTTAAGATGCATACATGTTTGTAAATGTAGCTGTGGTTCATTTAAACTATTGAATAGAATTATTTTGTATGGATAAACTATCATTTATTTATCAATTTCACACACACACACACACACACACATACACACACACACTTTCTTTTATTTAAAAAAATGTTGTTGCAAACTCCTCATACATACTTCCTCTTGGGTACAAGTGTAAGAATTTCCCATACTGTGTCCAGTATGGGAGCCATTAGTTACATGTGGCTATTGGACACTGGAAATTCAAATTGAATGGGACCTAACTTGAAGATTTAGTACAAAAATACATAAATACTTCAATACTTTTTAATGTTAATTATATATATTGAGATGATAGTGTTTTGAATATGTTGAGTTAAATAAAAATATTACAATTAATTTATCTTATTTTTTTTTACTCTTTTAGTGTGTCTACTAGAAAATTTATAAGTTACATATGTGGTTCACATTTATATTTCTCATGGACAGCATTGCTCTAGGGTATATGATTAAAAGAGTTTTTATCTTCAGCTTTATTAGCTATTGCCAAATTGCCCTCCCAAGTGGTTTCCCTACTGTATTTCTGCCAAACAATGTATTATAAGAGCTTCCATGGGGCACCTGGGTGGCTCTGTTGGTTAAGCATCGGACTCTTGGTTTTGGCCCAGGTTATGATCTCATGGTTCATGAGTTCAAGTTCCACATCAGGTTTTGTGCTGACAATGCAGAGACTACTTGGGATTCTCTACCTTCCTCTCTCTACCCCCCCCCCTTGCTTGCTCTCCCTCTCTGTCTCTCTCTCAAAAATAAATAAATAAACATTTAAAAAAAGAGTTTCCATTTCTTATATCCTCTCCAACCCTTGTTATCAGATATCAATCTCTGCCAGGCTTAGGTGTGAAATGGTATCTAATCATTGTTTTAATTAGCATTTCTCTGATTACTCGTGCAGTTAAGAACTTTTTGTATGTTTATTGATGATTTTCCTAATAACGATTTTGCCTTAAGGTCTATTTTATGGTTTTCTAAAAGGAATTTTTAAGCTATAATTGACATAACATATTAGTTTCAGATTGTTAAAAAGAAACAATAGTCTCAAAATGGAGTCACTTTTGCTAAGCCCCACCAAGACTTAATACTTAACCTAAATGCAGTTTCACCCTCCCCCAGGAGTAGAAATTTTTTTTATTAAAAAACATTCTTTTTAATGTCTATTTATTTTTGAGAGAGGGAGAGAACATGAGCTGGGGAGGGACAGAGAGAGACATAGAATCTGAAGTGGGCTTCAGGCTCTGAGCTGTCAACACAAAGCCCAACATGGGACTTGAACCCACCAACTGTGAGATCATGACCTGAGCCAGGGTCAGATGCTTAACCAACTGAGCCACCCAGGAGCCCCTCCGAGTAGTAGAATTTTTAAACCAATCAGTCTGGAATTTTCTGACTAGGAGAAATCTGATTATGTGCCTAATTTTTATTCCTTGTCCTGTATTTGCTAGTTATTCTCACTTTTAAGGTTTTCTCTTTGTTTTTAGTGTGTGCATAAACTTGGTTGATAGAGGGAAGGGATGCTTCAGTGCCCAGTGTGTAAACTTTCATTTAATTCTCCTTTTTTAAGGATGTGCCCTCAGCAAGCCTGGTATCCCCCAGCCCAGAACTTTTCTGGTTTAATTTTAAATCTTCTGCCTGATGGGTTAAAAGTAGTTGTTTGGCTAGTTGGGTGTTAGAAGAGTATTTGGGGGATTGGATCCTACCTTTTAAAGGCTTTCAACCAGTCCTTGTTCCTTCAGGCCCTTTTAGTATGCCTGGTGCCCTCAATTCCAAGACTTCCTGGGGCTAGGTGGCTTGAATTACCTTGCTTCTTTATAGCTTCTCTTCCTCTCCACCAGTCTCCCTCTTACCACCGAACACCAGAGATTTGGATTTATGTTGTCTCCAACCCAATAACCAACCCAGTTGCTATTTGTAGATCCGAGTTCCAGCTTGTAAAATTTGTTGGCACTTGTTATCTTTTCTCCTATTGTCTTGTCCTTACATGTTTAAACCTTTTTTATTTCTTCAATTTCCTTTTGGTAGGGTTTCAAGGAATAGACATAAATGCCTGTGTTAAATGTGCATGCTTTACTAGTTCTCAAGGATTTATACATTTTTTTTCTTTCTATAAGTTCTATTTATTGCTTTATAAAATCTCAAATTTTATATTAGGGTATTATTTTCTTAGTATTTTGACAATATATGATTCTAATAATTTCAGACTTACTGGTCTTATAGTCTTACAGTCTTTTTCTGACTGTTTTTTCATCTCAAGTCCTTAGGGTATATCTTTTTTGTGTGTCTTTTGGCACTCACTAGTGGTAGGTTCTTTCTTATGTTTGGTTTTTTTTTATTGTGGACTTGTTTGTTTTTTGACAATCACATATAGTATGTGCTCAAGAAGTGCCCCTCCACACTAGCTCTGTGTGCTCCACAAATAGAGAAGCACTTGCATGGGACAGTTTTAGTGTGTATTTCTTGGCATGGGAGTTCCTTGACCATGAGTGTTGTGCAGTTTCAGTCCTGGGCTTATGCAAGGTATAGAACCAGGTGTTTGATTTCTCAGGGACGTGCTTTTCCACCAAAGAGAATGGATGGCTTCCTTGCCTGCACCCTGCTTGTCTGGAGTGTGGTTTCACTGAGGGGTAGTCCTTTGAAATTTCCTGGCTTTTTATGCAGGGATTTTAGTTCCAACCCCACCTCCCATGGGCCTGAAGAATTCATCTTCTATTGCTTCTTGAGAGTTAAAACAAAGAGGATTATGGAGACTATTAAACACTCCCCAAAGCATTGCAGCATTTGCTTATGTAACCACTGCCCCAGTTTTCAGTTCCTGCTTCATTCTGCACCTGAAATTTATTCCTTTTCTGCAAGCTCAGATATACATTTACTTTTATTTGTTTTCTAACTGTCTGTAGAAAGAATTCTCCATGTCTTCTTGGTCTACAATTTGACCACAATCCTACTTCTTTGTTTTCCTCAAAAATACTAGCAGGTATAAGTAAAAAAAAAAAAATGCAAATGTAGAGATGAAGAGAATGAGTAGCCACTCAACACTGTAACCACCAAAACAAAGATGTCTCTTAAACATACACTATTTTCTCAGAAAGGTAATTAAAGAGTACACTGAAAAATGATAAGGAATCAGTTATGAAAGATTTTTAGATAAGCAGCAGTTCAGGCAACATATTGTTAAAGGTGTCAGTTTCATCCAGCGTATTTCAAAACACAGGGGAAAACAATATTTATACTCTTTGTGTTACAAATCTATTAGCTAATCAAAAGAATGCTACCATTCCCATTACTGTATGCAAACAAATAGGCTTGCATAAAATTTTATTAGAGAAGATATGTGTAAGTGTTAGACCTTGAATGTTCTGAAGAAATATTACCAAGTTTCTGTACCCCTCCTTTTTAAGTTTAAGAATTGTATTTTCATATTTTTATCTTGAAATTTTAACAATATAAAGAGAGTTTATTTTGACATTCTATGAACTTATAGACATTCTAAAATCTTCTGAGGGGAAACACTAATATGACCAATCAAAGTGTTACTCTCCGAAACAAATAAAAAACCTGAGGGCAGAGATTTAGGGTAGAAATGACGTATTAATTCTCTATTGCTACTGTGATGTATTGCTATAGACTTAATGGCTTACAGCAACATGAATTTATTGTTTTACAGCTGTGTTGGTTAAAAATCTGACATGGGACTTACTGGCTAAAATCAGGATGTCAGCAGGACTGTATTTCTTTTTGTAGGCTCTAAGAGAGAATTCATTTCCTTGCCTTTTCCATTTTGTAAAGGCTGCCCACATTCTTCGGTTTAGGTCTGACTCCCGTTCCTACATCCTCAAAGCCAGTAACATTGCATGTCTCTGATCATTCTTCCCTAGTTAAATTTCCCTATAACTCCCTTCTTCTGCCTCCCTTTTCCAACTACCTTTTGGAGGTGGTTGACTGGCTCTGTTGGTAGAGTGTAAGACTCTCAATCTCAGGATTTTGAGTTCAAACCCCACTTTGAGCATAGAAATTAAAAAAAAAAAACAAAACAACCTTATGATTCCATTGGGTCCACCTGGATAATTCAGTATAGTGTCTCTAGTTTAAGTGCAGTTGATTAGCAGCCTTAATTCCCCTTTACCATGTAGCCTAGCGTATTCACAGGTTCTGGGGTTTAGGATGTGGACATCTTTGAGGGTCCATTATGCTGCCTCAGATGGCATATTACATTTTAGACAAGTTGAGTTTGAAGTCTCTATGGTATATGCAAGTGAAACTTCTTATATGTAGCGGTAAAGAGGAACCTGGAGCTTGATAAAAAAAAAAATTACCTGGCGATACAGATTTTAGGAGGTACTGATATATTTGTAGTTGGAGCTATGGATGGGGAGGAGCTCAAGATGGAAGGGTGAATAGATAATGAGAGAGGGAAGGAAAGGAAAATAAGGGGAGGGTCAGGGAGGGAAAATCAAGAATAGAAGGTATGGGAAGAGAAATAAATAAAAAAGAAGAGCAATATATACACTTTTGGCGCCATGCTGAGACATTGATGGTTTTTATTTAATCACAGAGTGATGGCTCAAGTCATTTGTACTAAGCACAGTGGCAAGGATCTTAAAAAGACTGCTGATGTTGGAAATGGTTACTGAGGACTGAAGGAAGGGGAGCTGACTAAAGACTGTTTCCAAGATTTGCTGAGTTGTTCCTGGGGCTTAGCTGAACTTATTTCAATACTGTGAAAAGATGAAAACAAATTCTCCAAGAAGGAACAGACATGCTTGATAATTATGGATCTGGCTAATCCAGTCATCTCATGAAGACAGGAATGTATATATAGGGCTACTCATGAGTTAGATCATGATTTGTTTCCTGGTTTTATAGGAAAAAATATTCTGAATAATAAACAACAAACTCTAAAACAAATTTTGACACCTGATCTACTGATAGTTCTTCTATCTTTCAACAGCCTTTATTATATGGTCCCATTTATTATCTAACCTTGTTTTTAGACTCTACTTCATATCTCCATGGTCTAGTTAGCCAGTTTTTTCACTGATTCAATACTTTACCTTTGGGCTTTCACTTACAATTTTTTCCATTTGAAATACAGGCTGTCTTTCTAGTCTGTCTGCCAATAGCACTTCACCTGAAATGATGTGTGCATGCTACACCATAATGGCTTCAGTCCATATTAACTTCTTTCTTCTTTGAATTCCTGTATCCCTTATAGCTGCACCACCACCTAAGGGAGTCATTAACTGTGAATTAACTTGCATGATTCTCTATAGCTTCTCATGTTAGTTTTCTCAGCACTCCTATTCACTCATTCAGTTGATATTTTTATTATCTCTTATGTGCCAAGGACTTATACAAGGACTTATACAAGTATAATCATATTCAAAACAGAAGCAGGCATTATTTCTACTTTGAATCTCCCACATCATATAAAATAGTGTAGAGCCCATAATTGGCACCTAATAACACATGCTATTGATTATCACACGATGCAAGATACATGTCCAGGCTATACCTGATGCTGGTGTTGAATTCTGGAGTGAGAATCCAGCCCCCACTGTACTGGATATACTATAATATGTACTTTTACTTGAACATCTATTGGCAGGATCCAGATGCTTTCCAGAGAACAAAGAGATGCTGAGTAGGAGACTGATTTTAGTCTTGGAATGTAAATGCTCCAGGTGATAACAGACATTTGTCAGACTAATGAATGGGCAGGGAACCAAAATACAGGCTGCAGAGTATTCTGAAATTATAGGTCACCATACTGAGAGAATACAGAAAGGAGCCTTCTGGCTTTCCTGGAAACTGAAAGATATCCCAAGTCTGCAGCAATTTGCAATAAATTTGAAGGTGCCTTTTTGAGCTGTCCTGTAAGTAGAAACGATATCATTTATGGAGGCCCTGGGACCCACTCAAGATGAAATTAAGCAGATTCAAAAACTACTTGCTTAGAATTTGTTGGATAAGATGAGGGGAGGGGAGAATGGATCAGTGGACCAATCAACTCACATTTGTATCTTTAGATCTCCTCTTCCAATGTTCAAAGAGTAGAGAAAATTTGCTCTGAGATCACTACTTATTTTTTCTATGGACAAGGTAACTTTGTTACATGTACATGTGAATGTATGTGTGGCGAATTTAAGTATGTAGAGAATGCTGACTTTGTACTGGGGTGAAAGTTAATTGACAGACAGCTATAATTATGAGGCTGATAAGCTAAGATAAGATATGACTATGGGATTATAATTTTCATAAAGAGCTGAGAATGGAAAAGGGAAATGGAAAAGGAAAGAAAAAAAACAATGAAAAAGGAGAGAATGAGGAAGTTAAAAGAATAATCTTTTGTAGTTTGGTGGAAGCATCTGAACTTGTGTGGGAGTGGAGGCAGTGAGGCAGAAGAGGTCCCCACAAAGGGGCTTTGGAATTATTCAGCAGTGGTTGCTATAGCAGCCTGTAGAATCTGACCAAGGCTTGGAAGATTTGGGAGAGATGAGTTTAAGTGTTTACTGGTGAAGAAAAGAAAGAGACTTTGGAGGTATTTAGGAATAAGCCCGGGGTATTAAGGACCTTCAGGAAGAGAAGTTTCATCTCATACCTGAGGACGATCATGTTGAACTTGACAGAAGGAGACCAGGGCCTCATCATACTCTTGAGGAAGATCTTAGCATTGTTTTTATTTTCCAGATGAGGGAGCTGATTCCTGGAGTGACATGTGGCTAATAGATGGAAAATTCAGGAGTTGAATTTATTCAACAGCAGACTCCAGGCTCTGAGCTGTCAGTACAGAGCCCATCATAGGACTTGAACTCACCAACCATGAGATCACGACCTGAGCCGAAGTCAGAGGCTTAACCGACTGAGCCACCCAGACGCCCCTGAAACTCACTTAAAAATATACAAGCCCCTTTCTCTATGTTGATATGAATTCACGTAATATCCACAGGTAGAAAGAACAAGGAATTTTGAGTCAGATGATTCAACCTTCTCATCCCCAGTGATTTTATCTCCATCCAGGGATTCACTTCCACCTCTTAAAATGGAGATGCTTAATCTAAGTTTGACTTTTCTTCTAAGGTGCATATTTAAAGTTGTGACTGTCTATTGGCTCTCCACCTGGGTGACTTTCCTCTGAAGCACTTTTCCCTCATATCTCTGTTTTTCCTCACGAATAGTTTTTTTTGTACCAAGTTGAAAGGCTTAGAGTTGACTTGCCTCCTTCCCATCACTTATACTGCCCATGCAGTCTTATGAATTCTTTCTCTCAAAGTTTTTCAAAATTGTCCTTTCTTTTCTGTCCTCCTCCTTCTCTCTTTTACCATCTTACCTGTAATTCTGATTGTCGCTCCTGCTCTGGACAATTGTAAAATTCTTCATCTGGTAACCTTAATTGTAGCTTCACCAACTTCCTTTAATTCCTCTTAATTCTCATTGAGAAATTAATCACTCTAAGGTTTTCAGCTTCGGACATATAGCTCTTCTGCTCAGAAGCCTTTGATAGTTCCCTGTTGCTTAGTAAATCAAGTATAAACTCAACAATTACAGTAAGTAATATTTATTGAACATTACTATATTCTAGGCACAGATTGCAGCACATGGATTCTTTATTTAAAATTGAAAACAATTCTATGAGGTGGGCCTTCTACTGTGTCATTTTACAGAAAAGGCAGTTGAGGAACAGCGATGTTAAGCAACTTGCTTAAGGTCACACAGCAAACAAGTGTTGAGGCCAGGACTTAATTTCAGGCACCTGATTCCAGAGCCTGTGCCTTATGTTGCTTTCCCAACTTAGTTGTCACTTTTTAGCAGTGATGACTAGGGTATTAGTAGACTAATTGAACACATCCTACTCACAGATGTATTTGGTGTCTCCTAAATGTTGTTTGTGAATTTTTTTCCTACCATGATCTCACACTACAAAATTCTACCTATTCTTAAAGACCTATTCAAATGGTGCTTCCTTCATGATATCATTCACAAACCCTCCAACCAGATGTGACCTTATACTCCCTTGAATCTTAAGAAGCTTCAAGTATTATAATCATTTGTTGACTTCTATTGTTCTGGTTAAATCCCATTCTCTTCTAAGGCAGGAGCTCTTTTCTTACCCCTGCATTGTGAAATGCATTAAGTTGGGTGGTTTGGTACAAAGATCCCAGAAAAAACTGTGATGGCTTAGGGTGTTATATTCTCTGCCCAGTGTCTATATATTTATTTTCTTAATCAATGCACACTTTAAAACTGGGGACCCCCGAATAGAGTAGACATCCAGACCACAAACTGTTGGGCTTCTGACCGATGTAAACAGGTGATTACTGGGGGGATGAATTTAATGTAAAATTGCTTGGCCCCTTCTTGACTTTGGCTATCTGAGTCTAGTTTTAGTGGATTAAAAAAGAGAAAGTGCCTCTTGAAACTAAATAATTTTCTTTTAATCATGAAGTCTCAGCAAATTGTTTTCAAAGCTCTTTCTAATCCTCCTAATTATACATAGGCTCTTCTTCAGCCTTCTTCCTAGATTTTGTCATCCCTGGGTGACACATTGAAAGTTAACCTTCAGTACTAAGCCAAGTTTTACACTTCAGTTTACAATTTACTAAAAACTTAATTGATAAATAATGTTGACTGAAGTGGAAAATTGAGGAGCTATCTTAGTAATTCAGGCCCAAGCTAATTTTTTTCATCAGAAATATTCAAATAACCAAAGCAAAATATAAATAGGATCCTTTGGATTCTGATGTACTCCTTGGAGCTCAAACACAGAAAATTTAAGAGAAATAGAGGCTCTACTTATTTGTTCATTCAACTAATATTAATAAAGTACCTACCATGCGGTAGGGACATTTATTGGTGAGGTTAAAATTTCAGGTCCGTGCTCTCCTCTGTTTACATCATTCATTGTGTGTTGATTGGGAAACTTTGCTCACCCAAAGCGAAGACCAACTGGAAGCATGCTTTCAAAAACGGTTTAGGCTCATTCGATAGATATGTAAAAGGTCATTAAGGGCAAAGTGAGTTATTTAGAAACAGATCCCTCTCCCTGTGAGTAATAGCCTACCCTGTCCTCACCAATGACCATATCCACTCCTGCCCAAAATTCCTCTGTGACATGATGTTAGACAGACTGGACCACTTGTTTATCTTAGTCTAGAAATGTTTATGTTCTCTTGTCCCCTTTTCTTATTAACAGAATGATTCAACTGTTATTTCAATCCTCCACTCAAGTATGCAGCTAAGCTTTCTAACCTTTAAATTTGTGTGGTCATTCACAACACATCCATTGATTTTCTTTTCAGTTTAACCAATATACATAATGCTTATCCCCCCCTGGAATTAAGAGTCTTGCAGGTGTCAATTACTGTGTTTGAAATAAGATAATATAAACACCTATCCTCAAGTTTTAGTTTGGCAGTTTTTTAAATTACTTTTAGGTGTTCTGAGCTACATTTTCATTCAGGTGTCAGTAGGTGGCAGCACATTATTTTTGTTCACTGAAGGAAAAGGGGGAAATCTATTTTTCAACAAACCCTATTGTGGAAAGCCATCCTTAACTAGAACAAAGGCAAATAGTTTACATATATAATCTTCATTATCTCATAAAAGTATTCCTTTAATTCTATGCATTATTTTGTATTTGTTATGCCTTTATTTCAAATTCTATTCACATTATCTCATCATTGACACACGATTGTATGTACCAAATTAGCTTTATTTAGGTTTTGAGAAATTAGCCTTTTGTAATTAAAAAGCCAGTTAAGGAATGAATACCCTGAGTAATGTGAACTTGTTCTGGAAAGCTATCTCTGAGCAAATGTTGGACATTAGGGACCAGGGGGCTAGGGAAAAGTTGTCTTCTCTGTGTCAGTTTTCAGGATTGTGGATGTACCTCCTTAGGGCAAAACAGATGGAAATAAAAATCACTAATCTATTATTTATCGCTTTGTACCTTATCTCTTTCCAAGGATTTTGGTCCATGCCAGTGTTTTTCGAGAAAGGGAACACATTTGCTGTTTAGAAAAACTCAAAATAATTTTGAAGGAATGTAAACCACTTGGTTTTTAAAGCTAAAAGACTTCCAGACTTCAAAAACAGTATAAGCATGAGGCAATCAGTTCAGTTCAACAAATACTTACTAAGTGCTTGTACAAGGAAAGACTCAGTTTTGTCTCCTTTACTACTCACACAGAACACTTCTTTCTGCCTCTTCTGGTCACCAAACATGTGGGTTCTTTTCCCCATACGAAGAAATTCTCTGGGGCTCCTGGATGGCTCAGGTGGTTAGCCGGCCAACTTTGGCTTAGGTCATGATCTCCCGGTCTGTGAGTTCGAGCTGGTGTCGGGCTTTGTGCTGACAGCTCAGAGCCTGGACCCTGCTTCAGATTCTGTGTCTCCCTCTCTCTGTGCCCATTCCTCTCCCATGCTCTGTCTCTCTCAAAAATAAAAAACAAAAACAAAAACATTTAAAAAATTAAAAGAAACAAGATTCTCTCTTTTTCCCTCTGCCCCCCTCCCCTGCTCCCACTCTCACTCTAAAATTAAAAAAAAAAAAAAAATGAAGTTTAAAAAGAAATTCTCTGTGACACCAGGTAGGTGTTCTATAATTTAACTCAATTCTAACAATGTCTACCTGCAGATAGTGCCAGATTCCACAGGTTAAGGGTTCAGTCCCACAAGACTGCTCCCATCCTGTTTCAACGCCAGTCACAAGTTCTGTCTGACTTGGCTACAAATCAGGGGTTCCCACAGCCTCCTCTTGGGTTCAGTTAATTTGCTAGTGTGGTGCACAGAACTAAGGGAAACTCTTAAATGTTTACTAGTTCCAGATGAAGAGAGACATAGGGTGAGATCTGGGAGGGTCCCAACTGCAGCAGTTCTGTCCTCATACAGCTGGGTGCCTCACCATCCAGGTCCACACCTGCAAGCAATCCAAACCTCTTATTATTGGGTTTTTATGGAGGTTTTCTCATGTAGGCCTGATCAATTACCAACTCAATTTTCAGTCCCACTCCTCTCTCCAGGATGTGGAGCAGGGCTGAAAAGTCTAAACTTCTAATCATGGCTTGGTGTTTCTGATGCCCAGCTCCCATCCAGGAGCCATCCAGGACATACCCAGAATCACCTGATTAGAACAAAAGATGCTCCTCATGCTCGTTCAATTAGGAATTTATAAGGATTTTAGGAGCTTTGTGCTAGCAACTGGGGTCAGAAACCAATACATATGTTTTCTGTCATATCATAGTGCTCCTTTAATTATCCAGCAAACATTTTTTTTACTTTTATTCTTTAAAGGGTATTATGCTGGCTGCTGTAGAAATACTAAATGAGTGTGACATGCTTCTTGCCCTCTGGTAATTATTCTAAGTCAGAGGGTAAGACATGTAATACAAACAAATATAAGGCACATGGGTGTGTTCAGTAAACATTTGTTGAATGAATAAATTGCCATAAATAGTTGTTAAAAGGTGCTATGGGGCTTCCAAGGGGGGAAATCGAGTAGACAGGTTAGGGAAAGGTACATGGAAGATGCAGTTTCTGCCATGGCTTTGGAGAACAAATGGAATTAAGGGTCTGCAAGGTAGAGGCTCTTGTAGGTGTCTGGAGCAAAAGCATACTAGGAAACAACAGATAGTCCAGTTTGGCAGGAAGGTTGCTCAAGGCATTAGGCTACCACTTAAGGAATCAGCAAGGCACACAGTGGGTACATAATAACCCCCTACCAATGCATTTACTAATTTCAGAGTAAGGGACTAGACTAAGGGCCCTCCAGGGTGGTCTTTGGCATTCAGAGCCTTATGAGGTGGGGACAAACCCCTTGTTCTTCCTTGTCAACCAAGGTAACAATTGGTAACAATTTTTCTTTCTCTGAAACATTAACATTTTTAAAATGATAAATACTTAGTTAAAAATTCAAGCATTCTAAAAAATAAAAGTAAGGAAAAAAATACCTTAAATTACATCACCTAGGAAATAATCATTGTTAACATTAGATATCATTTCAGATCCCTTTCTTTGCAGATATACAGGTGAAGGCTGTCTTGTTAGGAATAGGTTTGCAAAAATGGAGCCATAGTACATGCTAATTTTACATAAATTATTAAATTAAATTTTACTTGAATTTAAAAAGAAAAACAAGAAACTGTGATCAAAATGAAGGAGTTATGGAAACAGGTAAATGTTTCTTTAGTTTTAGTTGCCTTAAAAAATAGATAATAGAGGTGCCTGGGTGGTTCAGTCAGTTAAGCGTCCAACTTTGGCTCAGGTCATGATCTCATGGTTTGTGGGTTCCAGCCCCATATTAGGCTCTGTGCTGACAGCTCAGAGCCAGGAGCCTGCTTTGGATTTTGTAGCTCTCTCTCTCTCTGCGCAACCCCCCCAGTGCTCGGGCTCTGTCTCTTAAAAATGAATAAATGCCAAAATAAAATAAAATAATATATTCATGTGGTACAAATTTCAAAAGTTGCATGTGGGTGAAAAGCCATGAAAATTCTCCCTTTCACTCTATCTCTCATCTATCCAGTGTTCTTCTCCAGAGGTATCCATGTTACCAACCAATTTATGGTTCACCTTTTCAGAGCTCAGTGTTTAAAAAAATTTTTTTACCACAAAAATATTCATTCCTAAAATTAAGGGAAGGGGTGCCTGGGTGGTTCCGTCGGTTAAGTGTCCAACTTCAGTTCAGGTCATGATATCATGGTTTGTGGGTTCGAGCCCCACATCGGGCTCTGTGCTGACAGCTAGCTCAGAGCCCAGAGCCTGCTTCTGATTCTGTACCTCCTTCTCTCTCTGACCCTTCCCTGCTCACACTGTCTCTCTCTCAGAAATAAAATAAATAAATAAATAAATATAAAATTAAGGGAAAAATGACTGTAAAAGATTATAAAAAGCCATCAAATTTTGAAGCTATAATGTTTTAATAATTGTGTTTTAATTTTTTTATAATAGTATCTAATGCTGAGCACTATACTAAGAAATTTACATGGATTATTTCATTTGCTACCCACAATACCATTATCATCTTCATCTTATTGGCAAAGAAACTGAGATAAATACTTTGTCTAAAGCCAAAAGTAAGAATAGACAGAGCCAAGATTTAAACTCAGGTGGTCTAACTCCTGAATTACCCAGTGCATACACTGACTCCTTTTAATACTAAAAAGAATACCAGTGCTTTTCCCCTGGCAAATCCAAGTTGATTTCATCTCTGGTAGTTTTTCCGAAGAAGGACTATATCTGCTAAGGCCTCTCATGGTTGAGAATGTGTACCAGTAGCCTTTATTTTCAAACAACAGAAACATTTGGGTATTCCTGAGTCATACTTTCTTTCCATCAGAATTTAGTAGATGAAGAATTGACATTATCCTCCTTGATTGTTGTGGAGAAGGCTGGCCAGTCTAACTTTGTTCTCTCTTATAGCTGACTTGTTTGTTCTAACTGGATTTCTTGAACTCTTCCTTTTGATCCCCAAAGGTAATTGACCTAACCAGGCTATGTATCTATTTTAATAATTCTATGTCATTTTTTCCTGGAACATAGACTCCCTATTTCATCTGCAAAATTACTTCTTCATTACTTTTTGGAAAGTTTGCTTTAAAAAAAAAAAAACCTGTTGAGGCGCCTGGGTGGCCCAGTCGGTTAAGCATCCAACTTCGGCTAAGGTCATGACCTCATGGTCCCTGAGTTCGAGCCCCTCATCGGGCTCTGTGCTGACAGCTCAGAGCCTGGAGCCTGCTTCGGATTCTGTGTCTTCCTCTCTCTGTCCTTCCCTCACTTGCACTCTCTCTCTCTCTCAAAAAAAATTAATAAACATAAAAAAATTAAAAATTGAAAAAAATTGAAAAAAAAACCTGTTAGGGCACTTGGGTGGCTCAGTTGGTTAAGCATCCAACTCTTGATCTCTGCTCAGGTCCTGATATTGCGATCATGAGAGAGCCACATGTCAGTCTCAGTGTTCAGTGTTAACCCTGCTTGGAATTCTAACTCTCTCTCAAAATAAATAAGTAAAACTTAAAATACCCATTTTCTGTTTCATTTGTCTTATTCTCTATGTCATAGACACCAATTATCCTTGTATAGGATCATCACCATCTCTGTTTCATATCTGTTACTTCCTCTCTAATTGTCAAAATCCTTTATCCTTTTTCTCTGAATGTGCAGTGACAACACTGCACCTTCCCTTTCTGTCAGACCTGTGATTCCATTCTGAGTCTATCTGATCTTTATCTTTCACATGTATTAGTTCTCTCATGGTGTTGTTTGGGTCCTCAAGTAACAGTCTTGGTGCTATCCCATCTACCTCTACTGTTTTACCCGTTTTTGTCTTTGAAGTCTTATTAGGTTTTCATATAATACGAAAACATTGGAAGGAAATTTTTTAAAATTTTTGAGTCATATTTTCTTTCAGACTGCATCCATCACCTTTTATATGCTTGTTGTTATTTGTTCCCTTTTTTAATTATTATTATTTTTCACTATAGTATATTTGCATCATCATCATATCATATCATTTATTTTCCTCTTCTTCATGTTTCACAGAGAAAGCATTTGCCAAGACCTCCTATTTACTCTGAGATAGTTCCGTCCCACACTATACTACCTAGGATATGTTGTTGTCCCCTCCAAGTTGCTGGTGAGGACCATTCTTCTGCTGCCTGAGGTATGCAGAGGGGTGCAGGGGATGGGACTAGACATAGCTGGGACTGGGTGCAGCCTTTGAGGGGAAATCAATGTATATCTATTGAATCACTCACTCTCTCTCTCTCTCTCTCTGTCTCTGCCTTTCTCTCTCTCTCTCCAAGGATATATGTTAATTCCCAGACATGATAAAATCTACATTTATATTTCAAAAGAAAAACATTATCCTAACTACAACATAACCTGTACAGCTCTTTCTGGAAACATAGGGATGTTTCTTTCATTATTATTCAGGAGAAAGTATAATATGGTGGTTGAGAACACAGCCCCTTACATTCAAATCCTAGCTCTGTAACCATGAACCTATTTAGCTAACCTAACCTAACTAGATCTGTAACCATGAACAAGATACTTCTGTTTCTGAGCCTCAGCTTCCAAACTGGGGAAAATAATAGAATCTATCCATAGAGCTGTTTTGAATCATAAGTGGATTTGTACACAGGAAGCCTTTAGCACAGTGCCTGGCATACAGTTAAGGATGTAATAAATGCCAACTATTGTTATCATCCAAAAGAGCAGCAGCAATTTTTCCTCCTGTTTTCAGAGTTTGATCCAGAACCTTTATGAGTGAGAGCCATTAAAGAGCTATCTACTTTCTGATAGTATATCTTGGCTAAGCCAGGAATAAAGAAGATCTGAAAGTAAAAACATGGATCACATACATTGATGGTAGGAATGTAAAGGTACAGTCATTCAGGAAAGCAGTTTGACAGTTTATTTAAAAAATGAAACATACAATTACCATTCAACTCAGCAATGGTACTCTTGGGCATTGACCCAGAAAAATGAAAACTTATGTTCATACAAAAACCTATACACAAATGTACATAGCAACAGTTATTTGCTAAAAACTGGAATCCATCCAGATGTTTTTCAGCAGGTGACTAATTAAACAAACTGTGGTACATATATGCCATGAAATATTACTAACCAATAAGAAGGATTGAGCTATTGATGCAGACAATAACTTGGAGAAATCTCCAGGGAATTATTCTGAGTCAAAAAAACCCACAAAAACAAAAACAACAAAAAACAAAAACAATCCCAAAAGGTTATATGCCATATGATTCATTTATATAACATTTATGAGAGGCAAATTTTCCAATTGGAGAACAGATTAATAACTTCTAGGTTTTAGGAATAGAAGTTGGGGGGGGTGGGCGCCTGGGTGGCTCAGTCGGTTGAGCTCCGACTTCGGCTCAGGTCATGATCTCACGGTTCATGGGTTTGGGCCCCACATCGGGCTCTGTGCTGACAGCTAGCTCAGAGCCTGGAGCCTGCTTCGGATTCTGTGTCTCCCTCTCTCTGACCTCCCCTTCTCATGCTGTCTCTCCCTCTCTCCGTCTCTCTCTCTCTCAGAAATAAATAAAAAACATTAAAAAAAAAAAAAAGGAATAGAGAGTGGGGGGAATGGAGGTGTGTATGATTATAAAAGGACAACATGAAGGATCCTTGTGGTGTTGGAACTATTCATTATCTTGACTGTGATGGTAGGTATTCTAACCCCCACAGGTGATAAAATTGTGTGGAACTTAATACACACAGATACAAAAGAGTACAAGTAAAACTAGGGAAATCTAATCTGAATAAGATAGGTAGGTGGTATCAATGTCAATATTCTGGTTGAATGTATATTATTCTATAGTTTCATAAAATGTTACCATTGGTGGAAACTGGACAGGGGATCTCTCTTTCAATTATGACTTACAACTGCATTTGAATTGACAATTTTCTCAGTAAAAATTCCAATTAAAAAATGAAGGGGGTGGGGCTCCTGGGTGGCTCAGTCAGTTGAGCATCCAACTGTTGATTTCAGCTCAGGTCATGATCCCAGGGTCATGGGATCGAGCCCTGTGTTGGGCTCCATGCTGAGTGTGGAATTCACTTGAGATTCTCTCTCTCTCTCTCTCTCTCTCTTTCTGTCTTTCTCCCACCCCATCCACCCCCTCCCACACTCACTCTCTCTCCCACTCTCTCTCTAAAATTAAAAAAGTAAAAAATGAAGAAGGGAAAAATTGCCTCAACCTCCCCCAACCCCACCCCCAAGTAAAAGAAGGAAGAGAAAGATAAGAAATCTTTCTCTACTTTTGGAGGGAGCCTCAGTAGATTTTCAGGCAGAAGATTCTTCTCTAATGTCTAAATAGGAAGGGAAGAAGTGTGAGAATATATATTCTATTCTTTGGTGCTAACAATTCCGCTCCACAATGGTATGGAAGGGGGCACTAACAAGGAATGTTCTGCCAGTGTAGGATGGCAAGCAGGAAAAGGAGGGTGGGATGGGAGCAGGAAAAGAGCCTTTAAATGATTTTGAACAAAAAGGTGATCCAATGTGTCACAGAAAGAATAACCCTGGTGGAACTGTGATGTGAGATAAAGTAGGAGTTTGAGATACTACTTGATGGTGCAATTTTGGGGGTGCTAAACAGTTCCTTCAGTTTAATAACCAGCTCTTTATGGCTTCAATGTTTGAAATTTGCATGTTAAGCAATCCTTCTATTCAGGTTTGGAATATCTCACTTGCAGTGCCTGGCACTATCTGCAATGCTGATGTATCTCTTTCTGGGTATCAGTTTACCTAGTTTATGTTTGTCCAGTTCAATTAAGATTGTGTAGTAGGGATGCATAAGAGATTATGAAGTTTGGTGGTAGAGGAGAGGCTCAAAAAGTGCCAAAATATATTGAGTTGCCCATGAGGGTGGTAAGGTGGGGTGCACTATGGGGCTCTAAGCTGTCTAGGAAGCCACTCGAGGGCACCAGAGTACTATGGAGAGCTTGGGAACTGATGTCGCAAGTGCTGCATATTCTTTGTATAGGTCATTTTGTTAAATCTCACAACAACCTTCTATGAGCTAAGTGTTGTTTTCTATTTTAGAGAGAAAAAAAGCTGAGGCTCTGATAACTTAACTTGTCCAAGAACACATCGTTAGAAAGTGGTGATGCCAGGATGTCATTGGAGAGCTTCTGAACTTTCTGACTTTCCCGCACTGCCTTCTGCTGGACAGTTTGAGTTTGCCCATATTTTGTATTTTATATTTAATTAAAAATTCATCTCGTGTGGGGTGTCTGGGTGGCTCAGTCGGTTAGGCATCCAACTCTTGTTTTCAGCTCAGGCCACAACTCATGGTTTGTGAGTTTGAGCCCCATGTCTGGCTCTGCATTGACAGCATGGAGCCTGCTTGGGATTCTCTCCCTTTCTGACTCTCCTTGCCCCTCCCCAGGTTGCACAAGTGCACACACATTTGCTTTCTCTCTCTCTCCCTCAAAAAAAAAAAAAATTTTATATCATGATATATTGGTGCAGATCCTATACATTTTGTAAATGCCAAAGATAAAAAACCAAACCTATCTGTAGTTACCATTTAGTATCTCTGATCTCCTTCTTAGTCAGGTTTCTGGAAAGAGCAACCTCCAGAAAGTGGCCACCACTTTCTCACTTTCATTCACACTTCACTCCCTCTAGCTTTATCCCCACCGGCCACTGAAGGTGGTAGTGCTTGGGCCACCAAGGGCCTTACACCAGTGAGAGGAGTTTTACTGGAACCTTCAAGAGCTTTTCAACAGGGTAGGCCAACATATTAGAATCACCCAGAAAGAATTTTTTAAAAAATATCCAGGCCTCAGATATTTTCCCAGAGAAAAAGATTTCCTGAGATTGTGTTTTAATTGGTCTAGGGTGAAACTTTATTATTAACACAATGGGCAGTACTCAGGGGCTTTAAGTAGGAGAATAACATAATTTGATTATAATGAGTTGAACTAAGATTGCAGCCTTGGGGATAGGGAGAAGTAAGATGCATTTGAGAACAGATTCAATAGGATTCAGTGACTGATTGGATGAGGGGAGAGGCAGGTGTCAAGAATGATTCATAGGTTTATGACATATGTGACTGGTGGTTGGTGGGACCATTTACTAGGATGCAGAGCTCAGGAGAGGACGCAGATAGGAAAGAGCAGCAGGTGGGGAATGAGAGCTTAGTATTGCCATGTTAAGTCAGGCATGTTTGTGCCTGTACTCAGGTAGAGACTGAAGCACATAGTTGAATATTTGGATCTGGAGGTCAGACGTTGTCAGCATTGGTACAAACAAGACAACAGGCTCAAAATGGAGCTGCTTATGCTAAGCCTCACCTCACCAAACCAAGATTTAACTTAATTATAGTTTCAGCTCTCCCAGAAATGGAATCTTAAGCCAATCAATCAGGAATTGCCTGATCTTTACTACCTAGGTAATTGGCCTGATAGACCCCTGTCATCCCTTAAAGGAAAGTAACCTTTTAATGACCAATCTGCTTTTTGTCTCGTATTACTTCCTTATTTCTTCTCTCTTCTGCCTATAAAAAGTCTTTCATTTTGCACAGCTCCTCAGCACTCCTTTCTGTCTTCTAGATTGGATGGTGCTCATTTCATGAATCATTGAATAAAGACAATACAGTCTTTAAAATATATTTGATTTTTTGGGGTGCCTGGGTGGTTTGGTTGGTTGAATGTCTGACTTCAGTTCAGGTCATGATCTCATGATCTGTGAGTTCGAGCCCCGCGTTCAGGCCCTGTGCTGACAGCTCAGATCCTGGAGCCCGCTTCAGATTCTGTGTCTCCCTCTCTCTGCTCCGCCCCCCACCCCACTTGCTCTCAGTTTCTCTCTCTCTCAAAAATAAATAAACATTAAAAATTTTTTAAAAATATATTTGATTTTTAAACAGCATATAGATTTTATATAAGGCAATGGGTGGATGAAATCTTAAATGGAAAGAAGAGAAGAGAGAATGGGAAAATCCTGTAGAGTTCTATCATGTAGAGATCAGTAGAGAAGGCAGATTGAGCAGAAGAAACCATGAAAAGAAGTGGCCAGTGAAGTATAAGGAAAACAGAGAATGTGGATGCCTAGCATCCAAGAGGAAACCAAGAAGGGGGAAATTATGTGTGTAGTTGTTCTCTGCCTGCCTGAACATTAGAATTAACTGGGGAGGCTCTTCCTCCTGCCTCCCCACACCTCAGCTACCTCCTGGCTAATGCTTTTAGTCCTTAGAGCCCTGGCTTCAAAGTCCTGCTCTCTGAGCCTCAATATAAAAATAGTCCTCCTGTCTACTCTCTCATACTGTCTATACTTTTTCTTCTCAACATTGAACAGGATTTGTAATAATAAATTTACTTGTGTGGTATTTGTTTAAAGATGGTTCCTCTACCAGATTATAAATGCTGTATGAAAGAGCAGGAATCATGTTGTTTTGTTCACCTTTCTGTTATCACAGCTTTGCATGTACCTGGCATATAGGAGGTGCTTAATAAATGCTTCTTGAGTAAATGCTTAGGGAAACAAATGGATTTTTGTTTTTGTTTTTGTTTTTGGGGTTTTTTGAGTTTGTTTTTTTTTTTTTTACTTTTACCAGATCATCTATTTTATTTAAAAATTTTAGTGATGCTACACAGAGTTTTAATCCAGAAATCTACTTTAATAATTTAGAAGTTTTTAAGCAGATTGGTATTTTAGGATCGTCCTTCCTTTTTTCTTTTCTTTTGTTTTCTTTCCTCCCTTTCCCCTTCCTTTCCTTTTCCTTCCTTCCTTCCTTCCTTCCTTCCTTCCTTCCTTCCTTCCTTCCTTCCTTCTTTTCATGTGTTTCCTTTTCTTGCCTTCCTTTCCTTTTCCTTCCTTGACAAGCCAGCTGATATCTTTATTCCTGTCAGGGTTGAAGGGGTGGTCTCTGGAGTTCTTCGTGGGTGGACCTGCTTCCTCTTCAGTGTCACTGGCTTCTGGCTGCACAGATGATATGCATTCTGCAGATGGCTGTGGTTTACAGAGGGGGAACAGTACTTGTTCTTGCGGATCATGTGCCAGGTGCTGCTGAGGGTGGCCTGGGTGTTCTGGTTGATGGTGATCCCCAAGTTGGAGGCGGCTGACTTTCATTGGCCAGATCTCTACTTCATGACCACCAGGGTTACCTTTGGCTTGGGCTGCTAGCTCCTCACCCACAGTCTTGTGGTGTATCACACCTGTTAATAGCAGGGGTTGAGTCTTCCAATTGCTATGTTTGGTGCTATGTCTGCTTGTTCTCCTTGACTGGAAATCAAGAGGCATTCCCCATGAATAGCTGTTGTAGAGACTTGAATGTGGAGGCAGCTCCTCTTGCTGAGGCAGTGAGAGCTGGAAAGAGCAGGGGTTCTTTTTTAGAAAAGAAAAAAGTATGTTTACAGTTGACACCCCATTGATTTGTGCATAATTTGGAGAATAGAGAATATAGAGAAAAGAGTTGACATATTCCACTGTTTGCATAATTGACCCACTTTTTCTCTTTCATCAGATACTTTATTAATACAGTTAATTCTAAAGAAAAACTCTATTGTTTTCATTTACATTATATACAGTACTCTCTGAACACTTCTGATACCAAATGTTTCAGGGATTTTCTTTACTCCAAGCATACTGCAACACCAACTGGGTTTCCTGCAATTTAACTCAATTCTGATACTACCTATTGAGGGAGCATAAGGCAAGCTGAGGGCAAAATACAAGCTAGCACTCCCCACCCCCAGGTGGGATATGTGCGATATTCCTCAGACATTCCTGACTGCCCAAGAACAAAGGAAAGGAAAGAAAACAAATGGTTAACTGATAGAGAACACAGTCATACAGGACATGGTTTACAAATATCTTAGCAAATTACAAGAAAAAGGCAATCTTATCAATAGCCTAATATCCAGAAACCTATAGACTCAGTTTCCTGGAGTCCCTAGTATCACCTTCCCCTCCATAGTGATGTGGGAACAAAGGCAAGAGGGAAAGGGGAGTAAAATTAAATTTTCTTATAACCTGCAGCCCATTAACAGATACTTGAGGCAGGCAGAGTAGAACATTTCTCCAGGAACTCCCTACTGTCTTAATTCTAATACTTTGCTAGAGGGAAAAGCAACCTTAGCTTAACAATAGCTAAGCCTTCAGTATCCTACAAATCTTCTTTAGCATATGAAAATCCCTTTGGAAGCTTCCCCTTGACTTTGCCTCCCCCAGTTCCCAAGTATATAATCAGTCTCTCCTTGTGGTCCCTGGGCAGCTCTTTCTAACAATGGGTCCTGTCCTCGTACTTTAATAAAATAATCTTTTTGCACCAAAGACATCTTCAAGAATTCTTTCTTTGCCATCAGCTCCAAACCCTACCATCACCCCAAAACCTCATCTCTACTTGTCTGGAAATATCATCAGGTCCCACAGGTTAAGGGATGTCTCACAGTACTGCTTTCCCCACCCCTCACCACTACTGGCCCTCTTACTTTAGATGCCAATTTTAAGTCCAATTTTCATGATGCTGGACAGTGGCAGCAAGCCACGGCTCCCGGTCACAAACATACAATCACAAGGGTAAACAACTGATAGACTTATAACCACTTTGTACTCATACAGCCATTCTGTCTTTCACTTTTCAGTAGAGTATTCAATAAATTGCAGGAGTTATTCAACACTTTATTATAAAATAGATGTGATGTTAGATGATTTTGCCCAACTGTAGGCTAAGTGTTCTCAGCATATTTAGTATACGCTAGGCTAAGCTATGACATTTGGTAGATTAGGGATTTGAAATGCACTTTTGATTTATGGTACCTTCAATTTAATGATGATTTTATTGGGACATAACCCCATCACAAGTCAAGAAAGATCCACATTTATGGATAGCTGTGTGCCCATGTGGGCTTCCTAATTCCTTATTATAAGTTCGTTTATTTATTTTGAGGGTGACAGTGATCAGGGGAGGGGCAGAGAGAGGAACAGAGAGGAATGAGAATCTTAAGCAGTCTCTGCACTCAGCAGGAAGTCTGAGGCAGGGCTCAATCCCACCCTGGGATCATGACCTGAGCTGAAATCAAGAGTCAGACGCTCAACCAACTGAGCCACCCAGGCGCCCTATTTTTTATTATATATCATAATATCACAGGGGCTCCTTGGTGGCTCCATCAATTAAGTGTCCAACTTCAGCTCAGGTCACGATCTCAAGGTTCATGGTTTCAAGCCCTGCCTCAGGCTCTGTGCTATCAGCTTGGAGCCTGGAGCCTGCTTCAGATTCTGGGTCACCCTCTCTCACTCTGTCATCTCTCAAAAATAAACAAACATTTAAAAAATAAATAAATAAATCACAATATCACAGAATGAGTTCTGGAGACTTAATACCTACACCCAAGAACATCATTTCAGTAGTGGAGAGTGAGAGGGTTTAGAGACATCTATTGTACTTTGCTATGCATCAGTACATATCTGGTTTATTCTTTTTAACATTTATGGAAGGTAAACATCATCATCCCCATTTTACAGATGACAAAACTGGTGATCAAAGGATTAACTAACTTGCTAGGGTGTGAGATAGCACAAAGGTCCAGATAATCAAATCAGGCCCACAGAATCATATATCTCACACAGTAGCAGGCTTTGCTAATAGTTTCAAGGATACAAATAACTTCAAGGCACTAATGAAGCAGGGAGAAGTCTGGGACCCACCAACACAGCTCCCAGGTCATTTCCTGCTGCACTGGGACTAGTTTTGGTCCTAAGTAACAAACAGGATCCCTACATGATATACGCAGTCACATTACTTTACACAGAAGAGAGCCATTTCTTTCGTGACACATCTCCATGTTATATTTCAGTAGTAAAATGGATTACATGACAGTTTTTAGGGAGGAAAATTACATAAATTGTAGATCTGATTACTCTCGTAATCAATCTTAGACAGATCAGGCTCATCCTGCCCAAAGCATTCTACAGATAAGGATTCTCCCACTACGAACAGTGTTAGTGTGTTTTCTTGGATGTCTGTATTACATGCTTACAGGGAAGTTTGACCAAATTATCTTCCTTCTTTTTTTCCCAGGGACATTTCCTCAGGAATGACAGAGAGTGTGTTATAGGCCTGCTGTTAACCACCTTGCCAAGGTGGCAACACCAGTAAACGCCAGAGCTAGCATTCAAACCCAGCTCTGTCACTTGCAATCCCATTCTTTCCAATGCACCATACTTTCTCTAGACTTCAGGAGCTCCTAGCTAGGGGACTTCACAAGTATTCATACTTCTTAATGTGTCTCCACTCTTAATCTTCATGAACGTTGCCACAAATAGTCCTTCAGAGGGTTGTTTCTGCTGCTACTTCTTAAAACCAAACACCCTGATTTGTAGAAGAAAGAGGAGAAAGGTAAATAAAATGATGTAGAGAAGAAGGGAAGGATGTTTCAACTTGTTATTTTATTTGAACTGGATGTTGAAGTGGGTGATTCTTCTTTAATATATAGCTGGATAATAAGTATTATAGTACTTTATTAGTTTCCATAGTTGATAAAGTGGTTGTTTGTTTATAAAATTAGCACAATAATTCTTGGCATTTAATTTTCAGGATATGACAGAAACTCCTCATACTTTATAGATAATGGGGTGTTATAGCCGGTTAATACCAGTTTCTGAGAGCCCATTGTGAGCAGTGATGTCACTCACATTGGCAGCTTGAAATGGGTCATGGTAGCAGTATTCACACCACAAAAGGGATCAAGTATGACAAACCAGGACTTCCTCCCCATCCACCACCCACCCCCAATGCAGAAAGCTGGTTGTTGAATGTTTACCAGCACATCAATATTCATTGATAGATATTCAAGGCATTCCCATTCTTCTATTCAGGTTTAATCTGGTGCCAGCATTAGAAGGTCAAATGGAGAATCAAAATATTACTATAATAGATAATTAAAGTTTAAATGTATTGGATTCTCAGGGAAGGGCAATAAATAACATCCCTCTCTTTCCCTCCTGAGTTTGGAACCAACAGAAAGATAGAAGACCAATATCTCAACTTAATTACTAATAAACCTGATTAGAGGTCACATCATAGCTCTGTGCCCACGTGGGCTTCCTAATTCCTTGTCTCTACACACAGTTCACACATCCTGTTGCAGGCAGGGCTGGGCCATCACAGACTATGAGGCCCCCTCCACTTCCTGAATGTTTGAGCTAAGAATGTGTTTGTCCGCAGGTCAGGGCATTCAGAGCCATGGAGAGACGGAAAGAAACAGACAGACAGAGGCTGCCCCTGCGACCTCAGGTCCTGCTTGCCAGGTGTTGCAGTCACACTCCTTGGGTGAGTCACTTCTCTTCCCTTGGGCAGGGACAATGATAGGGATGGAAGAGAGGGAGGACACTCCTACTGACTGGGCCAAGGCAGGAACTTTGTTGTGGAAGAGAATGGTTTGGCCTACAGTATATTTTATTTTAATCCTCTTTCCTATGCCATTTAGTAAAATCAGACATTGATCATACAGCAGACATTTCACTCTGTAATGCTGTTGAATTGAACAATTGAGGTGAAAGGTTGGGGAGGTTTTCCAATCGTTTTTATGAGAAGTGGTAGTGGTTATGGTGGTGTATTTTACCTACAGAGGCACCTAAAATATATGGTAAGTAGTTTTGATTTCTCTTTCTTTTTTAAGAAAGTTGTGAACAAAGTGGTGTCTGGCTGTCTCTGTTGGTGGAGCATTCAATTCTTGATCTCAGGGTTGTGAGTTCAAGCCCCAAGTTGGGTGTAGAGATTACTTAAACTTAAAATCTTAAAAAAAAAAAAAAGTTAACAAAGATTCTCAACTTAGGTCTTCCAATGTTAAAATATCAGACCCCTTTGAGCACTTTCATCAAGCAACCAGTTAATTCTTTGAAAAAGAGATAATCAGACCAAGCATTTATTTAAATGACTCATTGTTTATCTGAATTGCCTCGCTGCTTAAGAGAATTGACATCAGTTCTGTCGAGGTTGTTAATCCTGTGGATACAGACAGCCTCTTTTTCTCTGTCAGATCACAGTATAATAAAGTTTTGTGTACATTTCCAGTTTTGTATGGAAATGTTTAAAAGAATCCACAATCCAGTATTGTTGTTTTTTTAATTGTGATTTAAATTATCCTTTGTGCTGTGCATTTTATTTTCTTTTGGGGCCTAAGATAATTTCAGGCTTTTGCGTGTCTCCTGGCTTTTCCTTATGGTCCAATAAGGTCAAATTACCAAGCGGAAGATCTTTATATTAGACTTGTCAAACAAACATGTCCTTTGAAGGACGGTTGTTAATCTAAGAAGCATGTACTATTTGAAAGGTTGACTTTGGGGATCTCTAGATTATGTTAAAACCAACCTAGGTTGTTGATGACTTGGCTGTGGACATCTGCAGACTATTTGCTCTTCCATGGGAAATGAGGTGGTCCTGTCTCAGTGCCACAGAGCCTCAGGGCTGGTACCAAGTAGTACCATTGTTGGAAGGCCCAGAAGGAGGCCAGGGACAGGGTAATCATCACTCTATCTCTGCACCCGGGTGAGGAAACACTGGTACACCATTGTAAGGAGGCTTGTTGTCCTGAGCATGTGGTCCCCAAATGAACAGTACCAGGGCACCTCAGTTCTGGCATGAAATGTAAACTCAAGCCTACACATCACTTAGGAGAATCAGTGCATTTTGCCTTTCATTTGTTTGATGGACTTCACTTTAGGGAATGTCTCGTTTCCCAAGTCCCACTGAAAAACTATCATATTGATTACAATTTTGGAGAGATTATTTTTAGTAATGTGATTTTGCTGCAGTAGCCTTATTATAGAAATACAGTTTTAGGATGTTTATTGGAAATAATAGACTCTGGTGTGCATATAACTTGCATTAAATTTATATGTCACTCATTTATAGTAAAAAATCATAGATGCCTCCTCACATCTTAATGCTCCTTCCCATCCAGAGACTTTGAGCACCATATCTCTTGAACTTAATCCTCCTCAGGCACTCTGTTCTCTTTACTTCCAACACAAAAAATCATTTGTAAGAAGGGCTCTGATTATATGTGTGAAACAATGACATTTCAGAGATGATACAAAGATGAATAGACTCTTAAACCCCACATTTTGGTGAGGTTGTGCTTAGAATTCTAGCTGATATTGTTGTCATCTTTTATGACATACTTATTATAAGTAAGATACATTGTCATTTTATAAAGTTTTAAATGGTTACTATTGAAGACAGATTATTGACAGTTATTTAAAGGACTGAAATTCTTGTGATTTGGAGACATATAGCATCATTTTGAATTCTCCTTGGTCATTTATTCAACAAATATTTTATGCCTAAGATCACACTGGGTATTGGGAATATAGAAAGGTATTTGTGGACCAAGAGACTTGGCTTTGTCTCCTCCCCTATGGTAGGTCACAGTTTAGAAGTGAAAATAAACAAGTAAGGGAGGAGTAATGATTCTAAATTGAAATGGTAAAATAGGAGCAGAGTAGCCATCCTAGTTAGGGTGAAATTGAAGACTGGCTAATTTTAAAGTATGAAATAAACCAACGTTTCTTTCCTCCAGAATCTACTTTATCTGCACAAAAGAGTGGATGAGAACTTGGAAATGTGTTTAAAATTGAATATAGATATATGCAAACATATATGGTACAAATGTGTGTGTGTGTGTGTGTGCATGCCATATTTGAAGTGTGTCAGGGAACATGATACAGTCACATTCCAGTGTGACTCTGATATGATGACCCAAATTTAGCAAAAGGACTGACTGAGGGATGGAGGGAAGTTTTTGTTTCATATATGGTGTGGGAATCGGCTCTGTACTTATTCAACCTTTTCCAGCATCCCTGGATCTCTGTGTGAATTAAAATTTCTCTTGTTTTGAAGTTCAAGGAACTCTCCACAGTGGGACCCTCCAAAGAGCCTACAACAGAGAATAAAGTGCATCTCCTCTTTGTGAGAGATGACAGAGATGTTGGAGCACAGTGAAGATGTCTAGCACTAGTAGTCAAGACAATGAGCAGTAATCTGAATCACAGTAGGGACCATCCAGAGCTTGGAATTAAGTGAGGCCAGTAGGACTGAATGGCTTGGATTGCCAGAGCTAGCAGAGAGAGCCATATGCCGAAGCACACCTTCTCCATGGTATTTCTCTAGTTTTGCACCTTTAGACATTGTCTAAGATCCCTCACAAATATTGCCTGAAATGGTGTTATAGAAACCAGTGAAAATGGAGACCCACACTGATTCTTAAGTGTATCGAAAGACTTTCCTTCGAAGCCTCCATAAGTTCCCAAAGGATCTCACAATGGAGTTCCTCTATGAACTGGTGGGGGCTTAGCACAATAAGGATTCAGTATGAATATTAATGAATTCTCTATGCACAAACTGGGAAGAACTCTTAATTTAAACCTGAATCAAATTCTTCTTTTTGTTACCTTTCTTTCCCAGTTCCAGTCCAATTCTGCCTAGATGCCCTTTATACTGGATCAACTAGTTGCTTAGTTCTCTCAATTCTCTTTCAAACTGTAATCCTAAATAGATAAAGCCAGGATTCATTGTCTTGATATACACGTATCATTGCCTGTGGAAAGCAGGGGAGGGATAATGTCAGTGGCATTTTTAAAGACGGCCATCCTTAGCTTCATCACTGATTCTAAGACACTATTCTTTGGTGGGTGAAATAAGGCACTTCTCTCTTGTAGGCTGTTCGTCTTGTACAACATCTGACATTGTCAATCATGAAAGCAAGTCCCCAGTTCAGGAACAGTACTTTGGAATACATTCTAGTGATAAATGTAAGAAATAAATCACTTAACATACAAATGGGAACAAAAGGAATAAGGGCTAAGATTTCCTATTGTACGATGTTTTCTTCACAATTTTATGATATGTACCTTCATTTTTAGGGTGATAAGAAGGCACCAATGAGAAAGAAAATAAAATATGACACACAAAAACCCAGCTTGTGTTTGCCAAATATAAAGAAGATTTGAACTGTGAAATATTAATTAAATTGTTTTATTAAGTAATCACTCCTAATTCAAAAATAGGTAGAATTATTTTCAAATTGTCAGAGGTACTTAAAGGAAGAGATATGAGGCCAAGTTTTCCTTTAACATATTTCACCAACAATTGGTACATATGAATTAATAGGTACTTGGAGAGTTTAGAAATCTTCTGCCTCATTAGGATAACTGCCCTTTTCCCTACAATTAAACATTAATAGAAGTCCCTTTGTTTAGGAGCTGCAATACATACGATGAGCAAGCTTTTATGCTTTGATATATGTGCCTCTAACCTCCAGTGGATTCTATCCCTTCAGTAGTTTTAAAAACAAGGCCTCAAATTCTTTGTTCCACCTTCCATTAAGAGGGGACATCTATGTTCCATTCCCTGAATCTGAGGAGATTTGTGACTTCTCAATCAATAGATGTAAATGTGTGTAAATGGTGCTGTGTGACTTCTGAGGCTAAGTCACAAGAGACATGGTAGCCTCTGCCTTGTCTCTTGAAAACTTGAGCTGCCATGTAAGAAGTCTCACGACTGTGACCACCCTGATGAGAGGCAAACATGTAGGTGCTCTGGTGGACAGTCCCCACTGACTCCAGCCTTGCAGACATCCCTGCCAAGGCACCAGCCATGCGAATGAGCTGTCTTGGATCCTCCAAACCTACTCTCTGCCAGATGACTACTGAGTGGCCCCCATCAACACCATGAGTAACATATAGATAACCCAAAATCACTCAAAAATACTGCCTTTCCTTCTCATCTCAATTATTATGGCTTATTTCATTTAAAAATTCCATTTCAATTGAAAGTTTTTAATTAGGAACTATATAAACAGAGAAAATTTCTCTTTCAAATCTGTTCACACCCATAAAATCATGATATAACAAAACAGTTGTTGTTTTGAGCTATTATGTTTTAAGGTAGTTTGTGCCCCAGCAATAGATAAGTGGAACGATCTCCTTAGGGGCTGCTTTTGGGGAAGGCTGTTCTGCCCTGAAATTATACATTCTTATTTTTGAAATTGCATTTTGTACAATATTGAATGTCTGGGGTTGAATGATGTCAAAACAGTCTTGCCAGTACTATATCTCACTTACCCCATGGCTTAAATTTGCTCTTTGACCACCAATTAAGAATCACGTGTGACTTCTGAATACCCAAGTATCTAACTAATGAATGGAATTCAACTGTTTGCTGGTTGGGAACTGTTTACACTGAAAGCAGCTGAAGCTCTAGGAAGGAAGGCAGCTCCGCAGGTTGATGCTGTCTGCAAACTGAGGGGGCACAGCTGTAGAGGAATGGCAGGGTGAGCTGCACCAGCCTCTCCCCAGCACTCACCTCCATGCTCTGCTCCACAGTGGCTGGGAGCCTCACCCAATAGCCTTTACATGCTCAGTAGCATTTTCTGTCTCTTCCATGGTGTCTGATACCCTCTGCCTTGAATTTTACTTATTCCTACATATTTATTTTCTTCTCCTCTACTAAACTGTAAGCTTCTGACGGTGGGCATTATGCTGTATTAACTTTATATCATTGGACACTGCATGCTGCCTTATGAGATAGACATTTGTTGACCAAATGGATGTTTCTTTCCTAAAATGACTGCAATGGCCAGAGGATAATGTTCTAGCTTTCAATTGCCAGCCTGTGGAACTTCTCTCCTTTTCCTTCATGATTTAGCATCAACGAATATTAGAGCTGGCTGGGAATTTAGAGAACATAAGCAGCTGGAGGAACTGAGAAAAGGGGCTGCTGGGTGAGCATGAGAGCTGGGATGCAAGCCCAGGTTTCCTGGCTCCACACAAGAGCTGCTGCCACCAGACTAGGCAGCCTCTTCGTCTCATTCATTTACCTGTTATCTCCAGCCTGGCAGCGGTGACAGTACACCATAAAGTAGTTGCTCAACAGATTCTCTGGAGAGTTCTGCATCTTTGACTATTGTCCAAAGTCCCTCAATTTTGCTTTTCCATCCCATCTCAATTATTGTAGTTATATGTGAAAATGAGCTATTAAAAGCTCATTTTCAAGTATTAGTTTTCAAGTAAGAACTTGATGGAAAAACATCTCCTTCAAATAAGTTGTTTTCCTAATGCTCTCATGCCCATATTATGTGCATTCATTGATAGAGCAGGTATTCATCACATATTTATCATTAGTAATGCAACAGATGATATTTCTTCCATTTATCATCATATGTTATCATTTGCTTTTTAAAATTTACTCAAAATTGGGGCGCCTGGGTGGCTTAGTCGGTTAAGCGTCCGACTTTCGCTTAGGTCATGATCTCGCGGTTTGTGGGTTCGAGCCCCGTGTCGGGCTCTGTGCTGACTGCCAGCTCAGAGCCTGGAGCCTGTTTCAGAGTCTGTGTCTCCCTCTCTCTGACCCTCCCCTGCTCACGCTGTCTCTCTCTCTTCTCTCCTAGAAATAAATAAAACATTTAAAAAAATTAAAAAAATAAATAAATAAGTAAAATTTACTCAAAATTATCATTTGCTTTCATTTATTTCTCAAAAATTTACTGCTGTGTTAGATGTGATTTTTAGTCATTCATTCATTTATCCATTCATTGAGCAAATACTTATGGGGGCCTCTATGTGCACCATCCTAGGAACTGGGGACAGAATGCTGAATGGGACAGGTGTGGTCCTGTCTTCACAGAGATTACAGCCTAACCTTGTCCTGGCTATCTTTGTTCTGCCCTTCTCTAATTCACCCTGAAATTCCCTGGGTGAGACGGGGTGGAAAAAGCACTTTCTCCCATCTCATCACATTCTTAGATTCCAGAACTCAGCCCTGGCTTCTGCTCAAAGTCAGTGTTCTCTCTTCTCCCCGCATTCCCACCCCCCTCACATGCAGTGTTTATTCATATCTCTGTGCAAGCCTATTCTCAAACTCTGGAATGTCCTAATCACTCTTCTCTGTCAGGAGGACACCCATTCATCTTTCAAGGTCTAGACCACATGTTTCTTGCTTATGAAGCTTTCCAGTCCTCAGCCACAGGAACCCATTTTCAAGTGTGCAGGAGCACCTAATTTCTTATTTAAGGGCACAACACCAGTCTAGAATATATATGAATGTAATTCAGATTAAAACACTAAGCTTAGAATACTAATATAAAACAGAAAAACTCAGAAGATATTTTTATTTTTTAAGTAATATATGCATGTTAAAAATTCAGTTGTGTGAAGTCCCAGCTTACTCTCTTCCCTAGAGGAAACTGTGATTATAAGTCTGTTGTAATCTTTTCCAAATGCATATTCTATGAATATATGAATAGGAATCCTAAAACTTTTGTGAGGAGGGACTGGACAGAATTATTTGAAGTTCATTTAGAAACATAAAAGCCAGTGAAGACACAAGAAAACTGTGTAAGAATAGTGAAAGATGATGTAGAGGAAGAAAAAAAAATTTTCTCAACTGTCTTAGGGTCCCTGGCTGAGCCTGAAAATTAAACTGGCAAAACTCTGACAAAGACAGATTTACAGGCAAAAAGCATGCAAATTTATTTAATGTCAGTTTCATGTGACATAAGAGTCCTCTTAAGAAAATGAAGACTGGGAGAAACAGTTAGATATGAATTGTTTTTGTTTTTTTTTAAAGAGACAGAGAGCATGAGTAGTGCAGAGGAGCAGTGTAAGGGAGAGAGGCAGAGAGAGAGAGAGAATCTTAAGCAGGCTCCACGCACAATGTGGATTCCGATGTGGGGCTCCATCCCACAACTATGAGATCATGACTTGAGCCAAAATCAGGAGTTGGATGCTCAATTGACTGAGCCACTGAGGTGCCTGTAGACCTGAGTATTTTTATGTATTTTTTTATTTTGATGAAGATTAGATAGGTGTAAAGAAACAGGATAATCAAAGAGTATGAGATAAATATAGTAAACTGGGGGAAACAGCAAGCCTGTTCATCAGAATTCTTCTTGAGATCCCTTTGTCTTCAGAGATAAGGATGCTTCTTTCTTTTGAGAGTAGGGAGGGCACCTCTCACTTGAGAGTCTTATGAGCTGTTTCAGTGGGAAAGGGCAAAGGAAGTTGAGAGTGACCATGACTCTGCTGTTTTCTCAAACTCCTTCAGTTCAAAATACTTAATATGCCAAGGTGCCATTTGCGGGGCTAGCATTTCCTAAACCCCATCAATAACATGCCTTTCCAGTTACCCTAATCACAGCTAATGCTTCCCATTTACCCTGAGCTGGGCATGGCTCTGAACACTCTACTTACATCAGTCCTTTAATCCTCACAACAACCTCGTAAGTTAGATATTGTTACTATCCTCCTTTTATGGATGAAGGTATTGAAGTAATTTGCTCAAGATCACAAAGTTGGTGAAGTCTGATCTAAACCTAGGCTTTTGGTTTCAGGAGCCCATGTCCTTAACCACAATGCCATTCTGTTCAAGATTATTAAGCTGGTCATAAAAAAGTATAGCAATAAAAAGTATGATATTGACATAGGAATAGATACACAGTTCACTGGAATAGAACAGAGTCCAGAAATAGATTCATGGTAAAGATGATATTCCAATTTAGTGGGAAAAGGTGGAATATTTTTAAATATTTTATTCATTTCTGAGAGAGAGAGAGAGAGAGAGACAGCATGAGCAGGGAAGGGTCAGAGAGAGAGGGAGACACAGAATCTGAAGCAGGATCCAGGTTCTGAGCTAGCAGTCATCACAGAGCCCGATGCAGGGCTTGAATCCACGAACCATGAGATCATGACCTGAGCTGAAGTCGGACACTTAACTGATTGAGCCACCTAGGTGCCCGAAAGGTGAAATATTTAATAAACGATGCCAACATACCTATTCCCTTAGCTATATCTTTAAGATTTAAAGTATGCACAATCTTTGACTTGGCAACTACATACTCAGAAATCCATCCCATACAAATAAACTACACACAAAAGTTAGGACACACAAAAGGGTGGTGGTTATAAAATCATTGTTTTTATTGGGAGGGTAAAAGAAAAGAATGAAATGAATACAAGCTAAATGTCTAACAAATAGGGTCATAATTAAATACAGTCCACACTTAGCAATAATACGCAATTATTTGAAAAATATGTCAGATCCATATTCACTGACCAGGAGAGATATCCTTGGGTAGATTGTTAGATAATTTTTTAACTTTATTTATTTATTTTGAGAAAGATTCTATTTATCATGAGGTGGGGCAGAGAGAGAGGAAGAGAGAGAGAGAGAATCCCCAACAGGCTCTGCACTATCAGTGCAGAGCACCATACAGGGCTGTAACTCACAAACTGTGATATTATGACCCGAACCAAAATCAAGAGTCAGGCAACTAACTGACTGAGCCACCCAGGTACCCCGTTAGATAATTTTCTAAAAGTTGAACAACAATGTGTGTCGCATGATTCCACGTTTGCCAAAGTAAAAGAAACCAAAAGCAAGCATGTGGCTTGTGTTTGCTGGAGAAAGTGTGGAAGGAAACACTCAAGCTGTTAACTCTACTACCTCAGGAAGTGAGACTGGAGGAATGGGAATAGGAAAAATAATGAAACCTTTGCATTTTTTATTTAAATGTTTTTGAGAAGATATTTGTAAATGACATTATCTGATAAAGGGTTAATATCCAAAGTCTATGAAGAACTTATCAAACTCAACCCCAAGAAAAAAATAAATAATCCAGTGAAGAAATTAGGCAGAAGACATGAATAGACATTTTTCCAGACAAGACATCCAGATGGCTAACAGACACATGAAAAGATGCTCAACATCACTCATCATTAGGGAAATACAAATCAAAACCACAATGAGATACCACCTTACACGTGTCAGAATGGCTAAAATTAACAACTCGGGAAACAACAGATGTTGGTGAGGATATGGAGAAAGTGGAACCCTCTTACACTGTTGGTGTGAATGCACACTAGAGCAGCTGCTCTGGAGAACAGTATGGAGGTTCCTCAAAAGTTAAAAATAGAACCACACTACAATCCAACAATTGCACTACTAGGTATTTACCCAAAAGATACAAAAATAGTGATTTGAAGGGCACATGCACCCCTATGTTTATGGCAACAGTATCAACAATAGCCAAATATTGGGAAGGGCCAAAATGTCCAGTGACTGATGAATGGATAAAGAAGATGTGGCATATATGTACAATGGAATATTACACAGCCATCAAAAGAATGAAATCTTGCCATTTGCAGCGATGTGGATGGAGCTAGAGTGTATTATGCTGAGCAAACTAAGTCAGAGAAAGATAAATACCATATGGTTTCATTCATATGTAGAATTTAAGAGACATATGTACCCATATGGAAAGGGGGAAAAAGAGGGAGAGAGAGAAACAAACCATAAGAGACTCTTAATGATAGAGAACAATCTTAGGACTGATGGAGAGAAGTGGGTGGAGGGGATGGGCTATATGGGTGATGGGTTTTAAGGAGGGCAGTTGTTAGGAGGAGCACTATGTATGTAACTGATGAATCACTAAATTCTACTCCTGAAACCAATATTATGCTATATAGTAACTAGAATTTAGATAAAAATTTGAAAAATAAAAAAATGCTTTTGATAATATTTAATTTGTTAGGAGCACATACTACTTTTGTAAGCTAAAACAACCTGTTCTTTGAGCACTCCAACCCTGGTGTATTTTTCATCTTTCTTTCATTATGCTGTTAATATTCTGTCATTATTTCCTCTTCCTGACTGAAGACAAATATTTTCATCTTGACAGCTCCAGCTCAAGAGTTACCCCATTATGAAGCTTTTTACACTTGCTGCACAGGTAGACTTTTTTCGCACTCCTATATTTGTTACTGTTACTTCAGCACCTAGCAGAGTTAACATGGTATTTGCTCCCTTTTCTGTCTGGCTTTTGCTCGAAAGTAAACCTATTAAAAATAGAGACTGTGTTTTACTTACTTAGTATCCACTGTGCCTGGCATAGAGTCAGGGCTTAATAAATGTTTGTTTAGTGAAGAGGCTAAATCTATGAAGGAGAGACCTTGTCTGGTAGAGTTCATGAGCCTATTTATGGCACTGTTCAAAAATAGCATTGTTCCAGTCAGCAGCCTTTTAAAAACTTGATGATTAAGGAAATTATAAACCCTCTTCTGCTGAACCTTAGTGAAAAAAAAAAATCCCTAGGATGGTTATATTTAAATTAGCCTTGAGAGGTTAAGCCCTCATATCAAGTATTTACATGTGTAATAAAAATAGATTTTTCCCCTAGTTCTGCCTTCACTCTTCTGCTACCAAACATAAACAAACATCGCTGACAGACCTAAAAGGCAGCAATAGGGAGGGAGTATATTATACCCACCTTTAAGGTTTACTTCTGTTTTTATTTCTCCAGTGAAAAATATTGCTTAAAAAATTGCTGTGTGGGGTGCCTGGGTGGCTCAGTTGGCTATAAGTGTCCAACTTCAGCTCAGGTCATGATCTCAGGGCTCATGAGTTTGAGCCCCGCGTCAGGCTCTTGCTGTCTGTCATTGTGGAACCTGCTTCAGTTCCTGTCTGCCTCTCTGCCCTGCCCCAGCTCGTGCTTTCTGTCTTGTCTCAAAAATAAATAAAAAACATAAAAAAAATTTTAGTTGCTATGAAAGTAATACCTAATCATTGTAAAAAAAAAAAAAGAATACATACTGCAGAAATTTATAAGGAAGAAAGTGAAACTCACCTGGAATCTTATTACACAGCAATTAATATAGTAAGCATTTAGCAATATGTATTTCAGGCTGTGTGTGTGTGTGCACCCATATCCACAAATATTTTTACAAAAAAGGATTGTATTAATCATACTATTTTGCAACCTGATTTTTTTCACTTAAAATAAATCTGGTCATTTTGCATATTAATAAGTATAGATCTGAATCATCTCTCTTAGTATGATTTCTTATCTGGATATATTATAAATTATTGAACTGATTTCCTACTAATGGACGTTTTGAGTTGTTTCTCATTTTTCACTGATATAAAAGCATGTCTTGGGATTGCTATCTTGAATTCTGCACTTGTCTAATTATTTTCCTAGGATGAATTCCTAATAGTGGAATTGCTAGGCCAAAAGGCACATACATTTTAAAGTTTAGGAAACATAATGCCAAATTTTTGTCCAGAAAATTTTCCAGTTTCTACTCTGTTCAACACTGTAGGCAAGTGCCTATTTTGCTACATTTAACCTATAGCACCGAGTTTTATCATTCTTGTTATTTTGTATTTCTTTGATTATGAGTGAGGTAAAATATTTTCTCAATGTTTTTCTTTGAACTTTGATTATGGCAGTGTGTGTGTGTGTGTGTGTGTGTAAAAAGTTTTTCATTTTTATGTGTTTAATCTGTCATATTTTTAAGGTATTGGCTTTTGAGATCATATTTAGAAAGGTGTATTTCATGACTATGATAAATTAATGCACCTATGTTTTCTATCATACCTTTATTGGGAGAGAGGCAGAGGGAGAAAGAGAGAGAATCCCAAGCAGGCTCCATGCTTAGAGTAGAGCCCAACACAGGGCTCGATCCCACAACCCTATGATCATGACCTGAGCTGAAATCAAGAGTTGGACCCTCCCTTTTTTTTAATATTTAAATCTTTGATCCGCCTGACAATTATTTTGGGGTAAGGTACAAAATAGAGTTCTAACTTACTTTTATACAAATTGGTTATCATACCCCCTTTAAAAATTAATTAACCCTTCTCCTGTTCAATTAAATTGTTATAGCAAATACTTCAATAGTGATTATACAAGTTGTTCTGCATACTTTGTGCATATGAACTCATTTAAACCTTGCCACCACATGGTGAAGTAGGTACTATTGTTATCCTCAATTTATTAACAAGGAAACCGAGGACAGAGAAGCTAAGAAACTTGCCCAAGATCATATGGCAAATAATTGCTGAAGCCAGATTGGAATCCAGGGACCTCAGGTTCAGAATCCACTCACCTAAACCTATGCTGCCTCAGTGAAACACCTCAAGACCCAGTCCTAACACTGCTTCCCCCATACCTTCTCTACTCTCCCTAGTGAGGAAAGCTTTCCCTCCTTTGACTTGAAATCTTCCTACTCACAGCATTTAAATTCCTTCTTGGCAGTAAAACTGCATGTGTACATGGCTCCTATTCCAAACAAATGCCACTTTCCTTGGTGGCAGGGACAGAGAATTAACTATATTTGCTCCAAATGCTGTGCTTTGCTCATAGAAGCATAAATGATTCCTTTCTCTATGATTAGTCTCTATTTTAATTGGAAAATGATATATTCTCATGGTAATAGCACAAGAGTAACACTGAAATATGTCTTTGTTTCTACAAATGCCCTCCAAAAGCATTTATTAGACATTTTTCTATTTAAATATAGGTATATGTATGTACATTTTATTACCTGTAAATAGGAATATTCTAAGTATCTTTTTTCAATTCATATATCTTGAACTTAGTTTAATATGTATACATAAAGCTCTAGCTCATTCTTTTTAATAAAGTTATAATATCCCATTGCAAGGATGAACCATAATTTATTTAACCAGTCCCCTATGGTGGGCATTTAGATTTCTTCCAAACTTTTGTTTTTACATTGGTAAAATGAACATTCTTATACATTTGTCTTTAAGGACATACGGGGGAATATATATATGATAAAGCTATAGCAGTAGAATTGCTAGTTCAAAGTATGTATGCATGATGAATTTTGATAGATAATGCCAAGCGAAACCATAGATTTTTGAAAGTTAGATAATATTTTAGAAGTTGCATAGTTGGCTTTCAATAGTGATTGAATACTGAAAGACTTTTGAAGAAAGAGCAATTTAAAAATGTATAGATGAAAACAAATACAATATATATGGAAAAAAGGCTTACAAATTGATTTGATATTTACTGCAAAATAAGATAAGCTGGGACTAAAATTAATAAAATGTAGAGTGGTAGCCAAGGTCAAAGATCACTGAAGACCCTGACATCGTATACTGGTTAGAAAGTGGCCTTAGAGTAGTTTAAATTAGGGCTTTAGAAATGTGACTTTCTGTGTTGAAATCCATGGTGTTCTCCTTCTTAGTTGTGTGACCTTGGGCAAATGTGCTTAACTTTTTGGGCCTCAGCTTCCTCATCTTTAAATGTGGGAGGAAATAATAGTGCTCAAGTCATAGAATCGTATGAGAATGAATGAATACATATGAAACACTTAGAGCAGGGTTGATACACTGTAGCTCTGTAACTCAGTCACTAGGTTAAATGTCATTTGAATGTTCGTAATAGGAGAAAAGATGATCAAATGAGCTAATTGGGAACATATTCACAGACTAGAAAGCTGAAATTCAACAGTGGGGTTAGGAATAGATAAAAAAGCATGTTTATCCATAGTGTTCATCTGACATAGCTGGAGAATTTTTGCCTTTGTTTTTCAGGAAACAGTTGTCAGTTGTTCTTGGCTCCACTTTAGAGGATGCACATGGCTCAATGCAGGATGAGACTGATTTTGGCAACTGAATGGAACACTGGAGTGTTCAGTTTTAAGGCTGATTTATGAAAAAACAATGGCAATAAGGCCATTGATTAAAACATCCTAATCCAACAATACAAGAAAATGATTGTTTAGAGTGTTGGATGTGATTTTTTACTCTTGAATGAACTGCTTTGTTCCATTCATGAGAATAGTAGGGATTTTAACAAACATTATTTAGTGTTTTCCATTGTTGAAGAACTTAAAGTTTGCATAATTTTATGTACTATTTAGTAAAGCTATTATAGAGAGCTATATTTGAGCCGCATATATGTACTTATATATGCTACACTATTCATGGTCCCTTTAATTTATATAATAATGATAACAATAATTCTGTATACTTGTATAGTACTTAAAATTCTTTTAGTTTCTAATGTTTGAGAGCTGGTTCAATTGTTTTTCATCATGGGTACAGATTAATCTCCTGAGAAAGATTGGAACATCAAACTTATTTAACATGAGGTTAAAGAAAAAAGTCTATTTTTCTGTAGTGAAGAAAATGCATTCAGGAGGTCATATAAAATTAATCCTTGTTGAAACGGTAATTTTATAATAACTTTAGCTAAAAAAGAAACCATGTGAGAGTCTGATAGCATTCAAATTCAAATTTCTGTAGGACACAAACTACATGAATCTCTTGTGGTGGGACTGGGGAGGGTCGGTCAGAGAACACAGTTATTTCTTACTTGATAACAAAATGCTATTTCTGCATTACTTTTATTGGTAAAATCTCTCAGGAAGAGACAAATTACTTTTCTACCAGCTAAAACAAAACAAGACGAAACCTTGCAATTTAATTCTTTCATTGCACAAACTGTAGGGTTCCAGATGGTGGTGCTGTTTTCATGAAGGAAAATATTCTATAAATCTTGTATTATTTTAAGAGGTAAATTATTATAATTGCTCCTTTATTTGCAAATTAAGCTATTAAAACAACAATACCATATGGATACAGTTTCTATTAACCTTAAAAAATTTACTGTTTCAATATGGGATTATTTTAATCTGTAGTGATTAATCAGTAATGTACTTAGCAAAAAGACAGTGGGATATTTATTTATAGTGACTAGTAATGTAATAATGTGCATCACTATCCTTTGTATTTGAAAAGCAAAATGCCCAGAAAATGCCCTTATCTTTGTAAAACACAGTGCTGCATTTATGAAGCTATAAAAACCTATAGAAAAGGTGCAAAATTCAAGACAAAAGCATGTCGAAGGTGGTTAAAATGGCAGTGCTATTCAAATGCAAACAAGGAAGCAGATGTTAAAGCCACACAATATGTAACTGCCAATAATGCTTTTTTACCTTAGATAACGCTTTATTGTTATTGTGTGTTGTGTTTTTCAGTTTGGCCTCCTTGGTGTGAAAGTCGTAAAGAGAGAAAAGTAAATGCTTGCATGTCTTTATTTTCAAAAGTCACTTCCCAAGAGGTGAAAATTTCTTTCTATAAAATTTCCTATATGAAATAATGCCTGAACTAATGTGGTTCTCTGAATACTTGTGGATGCTTAAGGGAAGAAATATCACCACATATTTACTTAAATTAGATAAAAGCCAAATGTTTCTTGGGAAAGATCTGCAGCAGTTCTGTGAATCTGGGCAAGGGCTAGTGTCTAGTGTGGAATTTGTTATCCTGGCAGAAGAAAACCATATAAACATGATTGAATGGAACACTTGCTGTAGGAAAATCAGCCATTCCCTATCCAGACATTAGATTCCCCATGCCCTTCCTTCAGTCAAAATGTCCTGAAAGTTTTGGAACTATTTTCTGTGTTTAGAGGAATAGACAGTATGGTGGACACAGAGAGGAATCCAAAGACTTGGTTTCTAGAATCTCATCAACTACTACCTTTTGGTCTTGGGCAAGGTGCCTTACTTGTCTGAGCTGTTCTTACAAATAAATAAAAAGTTTGGACTGGAATATAGATGACCTCTAAGGCCACTTCCAAATCTATAATTCTAAGTCAAAGACATTAATAGAAATGTAAATTTATTAATTATATGTTAATTACACACATTAAACATATATTTAAATAATAAGCAAAGTCTATTATTTCCCAAAACAGGAAGGGGATAGAGTGGTTACTGGCTTGCTTAATTTAGCTGTCAGTGACCTTATCAAGAACATTTTTTATCTTTCTGCTCTGTCATCTTCACTATCTTGGCTTTTCTCCTTAGGCTTGTTCTTCACATGGTTGCAAAATGACTGCTATAGTTTCTAGGTGACATGTAGGCATGACCTCATCACACAGAAGAGGAGCCATTCCATTCTGTGACCTCTTGTCATTAAGAGGGCAAATCTTTCCATAAAGCACCCCTATTTCCACCCCTGCAGACCTGCTTTCACATATCGTATATCATTAGCCAAAATTATATATCACATGTCCATGCCTAAACCATGACTGGCTTAGACCAATAAAAACTTCACTTTCTGGGGGAAGAAAGGACTAGATATCCATATTTCGATGAAATTAGGGTTTATTAAACAGGAAAGAACTGAAGGAGGGAATGACAGGTAGGCAATCAACAGGGCCAGCCACACTGCTAAATAGGGTTTGTTTGATGTCATCACGTCTATAGACTAAGATCAGAAATATATTGCATGGGTAGAAATATCCTGTACCCGTAATAGATACCATTAATCAATAATGGTGTGACTGTTTAATGAGTCACATATTCAACATCACATGTTAATTTAGGGCTGGGGCAAGAATAATAACTCCACCCCACCACCTTTTGGTCTTAAATTGCCAACATGATGCCCCATTATTCTACAAACATAGATATTCTCCTATATAATTACAATATGTCCATCAAAATCAGGAAATTATAACACTGATACATTACTACCACTGAGTTCTCAGAAACGATTCAAGTTTATCTGTTGTTCCAACAACATTCTTTTTTTTTTTTTTTTTTTAATGTTTTTATTTATTTCTAGGAGAGAGAGAGAGACAGCGTGAGCAGGGGAGGGTCAGAGAGAGAGGGAGGCACAGACTGAAACAGGCTCCAGGCTCTGAGCTGGCAGTCAGCGCAGAGCCCGACGCGGGGCTCAAACCCACGAACCGCGAGATCATGACCTAAGCGAAAGTCGGACGCTTAACCGACTAAGCCACCCAGGCGCCCCCCAACAACATTCTTTAAAGTTTTAAGATCCAGTTCAAGATTGTGTGTTGCATTTAGTTGTGTCTTTCAATTTGGAACAGTATTCCTCAGTCTTTCTTTGACTTTCATGACTTGAAACTTTTTGAAGTTTGTAGGCCAGTTATTTTGTACAATATTTTTCAATATGGGTTTGTCTGATGTTGCCTCATGGTTAGATCCAGGTGATGCATTTTTGGGGCAGGATTCTTTCTTTTTTTAAAAAAAATATTTATTTATTTTGAGAGAGCGTGAAAGAAAGAGAGGGAGAGAGAGCGCAAGCAGCAGAGGACCAGAGGGAGAGAGAAAGAGAGTCCTAAGCAGGTTCCATGCTATCAGCACAGAGGCAGATGCAGGGCTTGAACTCACAAACTGTGAGATCATGACGAGCTTAAATCAAGAGTCAGACACTTAACCAACTGAGCCACACAGGTGCCCCTTGGCAGGATTATCATAAAAATAATGCTATAAATCTGATAGAGAGAGAGAGAGCAAGTGAGTGCTTGATTGTAGGTAATTCTTAAAGTTTCATATAATTTTGTATCCAAAGCTTAAAGAGAAAAGCAGTTGCTCATTAGTTGTGCCCATATTAGTGGTATATATTATATCCATAGTTGGTCAAAATTTCTGAGCTTCCCAAGAGAAAACTGACTAGCAAGAGAAATAAAAACAAGTATATACATTTCTCTTCTATGAGAAGATTGTGACACATAACCTTTTTCAAAAGGGGTATTGAAAAATACACTCATTGAAGTGGTGAAAAGGTAGAAATAGTAATATATCTATATGTAAATTTATGTTTTTTCTGAGTAGTACTTAGCACACAGTAGACTCCCAGTAAATATTTGTCAAATAACATTATATTTTAGGGTAGAGGATGATGAAAAACATGTGGTGAGCATCAAATCAAAAGAAACAGGAATAGAAAAAAATTGCTGTAGCAGAGATCAAGGAGTAGAAGGAATAGATGACGTGTTCCTATCCAAACTAAGGCATGATATTACAGAAATGATGAAGAGAATAGGATACACTTTTTAAGCTTCTCTTGCTAACCAGTTTTGTCTCTTGGGAGACTCCAAAGACCATCCTAGCCTGAATTCTGACCAGGAAAAAGGAACCTGTGATGCAACCAGAACCTTGTGAGAAAGCAGTTGCACCATCTCAAAGTTTTCATAATCAAATAAGGGGTTGCTCTACATGGGTAGTTGGAATGCACATGAAGCTTGAGGAAAGTAGATTTCATTGTCTTCAAAAAAATTCATCATCTGAGACATGTCAAAAATAAGGTAGACTCTGACAAAGTGAAATGTTCCCTAGGAGTGTTCAACCTTGTGGGTTTAAAAAAAATTTTTTTTAATGCTTATTTATTTTTGAAAGACAGAGAGAGAGTGAGTGTGAGCAGGGGAGGGGCAGAGAGAGAGGGAGACACAGAATCCGGAGCAGGCTCCAGGCTCTGAACTGTCAGCACAGGGCCTGACGCGGGGCTTGAACCCACGAACCATGAGATCAGGACCTGCGCTGAAGTCAGACACCTATCCGACTGAGCCATCCAGGTGCCCCTAACCTTGCATTTTATAGAAGGATGTCAAACTGATCATATTTAGGAACATCAAGGCCAAGTGACTGGGGAGAGTTACTAAGGAGAGCATTAGCAGAATTGTGGAATCTAGTAGAAAAGCCCACAAAGGGGCAGGTTCCTGGTTAGCAACACCATTCTCTAGGGAAAGAAGAGAATAAGAATTTACTTATCAGAATTCAAGCAAAGTTCTGCTTTGGAATCAGAATTATTTACTCATAGAATGAGATGTGTATACAGAAGGAAAATTAATTTTTGTTGAAGAGCAATGTTACAGAAGAGATTTTGATCAATTGGAAAACTGGTCATCAGCAAAGAATCAGTAAATCCTGGGTTATGGGATTTTACTGGAGCTTGTCCCCCAAATCCTAAGGTATTCCTACTTTCGTAGTGAGACACAGTATTAAAGAATCATGACAAGGTGTATTCATGGGTCACTACATACCTTTCCTTCACAGTTCTCTGACCTTTTCAACCAGAGCTGGAAGAAAGCAAAGGGATCACAGCTGAATGGTATCACATTATCCCAGCCAAACCCAGCAGGCCCCTTTCCCAGCTCCCAGGCTGTTGTGTGACAACACTTAGTTAACTCTAGTGGATCATAGATCTAAATGTAAAAGCTGAAGTTATAAAACCCCTAAAGCAAAACAAGAATAAATCTTCATGACTTTGGGTTAGGCAATGACTTCTCAGATACAACACCAAAAGTACATATCTTAGATGACTGATAAATTGGACTTCATAAAAATTAAAAGTATTCATGCTTCAAAGGACAATTAAAGGACAACCACAGTGGGAGAAAATATTTGAAAGTCATATATCTAATAAGACCCTTGTATCTAGAATATAAAAAGAACCCTTACAATTTAATAATAATTTTAAAAATAACCCAATTTAAAAATAGTCAAAGGGCTGGAATAGACATTTCTCCAAAGGAGATACATGAATGGCGAATAAGCACATGAAAAGATCTTATCATTACTCACAAGGGAAATACAAATCAAAACCACAGTTAAGACACCACTTCAAATGTACTAGAATGTCTATAATAAAAAAGACAGACATAACAGATCTTGATAAGGATATGAAGAAATTAGAACCCTTGCACACTGCTGATGGGGATATAAAATGGTGTAGCCACTTTGGAAGATGAAGGAGCAGAGGGTAGAGTAGGATTTGACTGTTAATGGATGAAAAGTTTCTTTCAGGAGCAATGAAATGTTCTAAAATTAGGTGGTAGTGATGACAACACAACTCTGAAAGTATACTAAAGCCATTGGATTGTACACCCTAAATGAGTGCACTTGGTAGTATATAAATTATATAATAATAAAATTTAACATATATGCAACCATATATGTATACATGTGTATATGCACATACACATATACATATATATAAACTCTAAAGTAGCATGGAGTTCCTGTGATAATTCCTTGGCATTATAGCATGCAGCATGATCTGGGAGCTGCCCCACACATAACATATTATAGGAAGGTGTGATTTCTATGAGAAGGAAACGTAAAAATATGCAAAACAGTAATCTGACTTTTCAAGTATCTGGTTTTGAGGCAGGTGCTTTGGATAGGACTGGGATCAATATTATCCTTTACTGGAACAAAAGTTATAAGACCAAAGGGTCCCTCCATCTAGGATGACATATTCTGAAATAAAATGTCCATCTAAGGGTCTGTTTTCATTGCTCTCAATATTTCAGGTAAATTTATAAAAAGTGTATAATCTTTGCTTTCTGAGCACAAGCGTCTTTATACGTATTAGACCTGCTTTCTAACCATGGTTCAAATCATATGCAGTTTACTTTTGGCCAACTTGCTTTATCCATCTCTAAGAGAAGTATGTTAGAGATTTCCACTATAATTGGGAGTTTTTGACATCTCTTTGCATGCCCACCAGTCTTTCCCTTATTTACAAATGCTGTAATGTTAGAATCATAATGGATTTATGACTGCTCTATCCTCTTTGTGAATGGTTCTTTCTACTAATGTGAAATATCCCTTGTTCTTCTCCTTGGTACATTGCATCTTGAATGCTATTTTGCTTGATATGAATGTTGCTGTACTTGCTTTCTATTTCTTAGCACTTGCCTGGAAAATGACTTTATTTTCCCTTTCTGTTTCAGATGTGTCTCTTACAAATAACATGTAGTTGAGGTCTCTTTATTTTATTTCACTTTATTTTAGACCAGTCTGAGAATCTCTGCTTTTTAATGAAGGAATTCAATCCATTTAGATTATTATGATTATTATACTCCTATCTGCCCTACTATTTTATTATTTATTTTTTGTACTAGTTTCATACTTATACAATACTTGTGAAAATAGTCCAAAGGACTCCGATATAGAATACTTATAAGAATAGTCCAGAGGACTCCAATATACTTTTCTTTTTTTTTTTCCAATATACTTTTCACCCAGATTCACCATCTGTTAATATTTTACTACATTCTTTATCATTCTCTCTCTTGATATATACACAGACCTATGTCATAGGTATGTATTATATAGTCATATATACATAGTTATATTTCATTTATGAGCCATTTGAGAGTACACTGCAAAGATCATATCCCTTTTATTCCTGTATACTTCAGTGTGAATATTCTAAGAAAAAGAAAATTATCCTACAGATCACGGTACCATTATTAAAATAAGGATATTAAACATTGTTGTTACTATTCTCTAATCTACAATCCATCTGCAAACTTTTCCCAGTAATATGCTTATGGCAATTTTTCTTCCACCCCTGCTTCCATTCCAGGATTGTGCATTGCATTTAGTTGTCATGTTTCTTTAATATTCTTTAATTCAGAACATTTCTTTAGGCTTTCTTTTATTTTCATGATTTTGACATTTTATTTATTTTTAAAAATTATTTATTGAGGAGAGAGAATGTGTGTGCACACACAAACATGGGGGAGGGTCAGCTAGAGTGGGGGAGAGAGGATCCCAAGCAGGCTCTGCACTGCCAGCTCAGAGCCCCACATGGGGCTTGAACTCATGAACCATGAGATCATGACCTGAGTTGAAACCAAGAGTTGGATGCTTAACTGACTGAGTCACTCAGGCGCCTCAATTTTGACATTTTGAAGAGCATTAGCCAGTTATATCCTAGAATGTACCTCCATTTGGGTTTCCTATCATCTTGTTTTGTGGGTTTTGTATTTTCATTGCTTGTTTGCTCTTCTTCCTGGTCTTTTATTCAATTGTTGAAGTTTTATGTTTCTTTGTTTGGTTTGGTTTCAGTTACAGTTAGTTTCTCTAGCTGCTTGGAAGTTACAAAATCTATTTCTACTTTTCTTACTTTTATATGTGTAATATGCCTATTCAGCATTTTTTTAAATTTTTTTTAATGTTTTATTTATTTCTAGGAGAGAGAGAGAGACAGCGTGAGCAGGGGAGGGTCAGAGAGAGAGGGAGTCACAGACTGAAACAGGCTCCAGGCTCCGAGCTGGCAGTCAGCACAGGGCCCGACGCGGGGCTCGAACCCACGAACCGCGAGATCATGACCTAAGCGAAAGTCGGACGCCCAACCGACTAAGCCACCCAGGCGCCCCTATTCAGCATATTTTTAATCTATATCTGGAATGATGCGGCATTTAACTTCGCCCTAAGATGAGATGAACTTTCATTTACTAGTTTCCTCTGCTCCTGCACTGAGATCATTTGGGATTTTAATTTCTGATGGTTATTTTTTTATTGCTCCTCCAACAATTATTAAGGTTTAAGTATAATTTATTTTGGTTTCTTAACACATCCCCCCTTTCTTGTTTTATCTATCCTATAGGTCTTCTCCTTGGGTTTATTTTTAATTGTTTGAAAGTACATTCTTTACTAATTTTTTTCAGAAATGGTTTATGGTTGATAAATTTTTTGAATCTTTGCATTTACAAAAATGTCTTTGCTTTCAAAGTGGAGTTATACTTGGACTAGGTCAAAATTTGGGGACCAATTGTTTTCCTTAGAACTTTGAAGTTGTTATAATTCCTCTTGGTTTCAGTATTATTGATGAGGTCTGATGTTAATTATCTTTGTCCTATGTAGGTTATCTGGTTTTTACCCTCTAAAGCCTCTATTTATTTTTTTTAAGTAAGCTAGTTCTACGTCCAGCATGGGACTTGAACTCACAACCCCGAGATCAAGAGTTGCATGCTCCATCGACTGAGCCAACCAGGTGCACGAACTCTCTAGAGAATTTAGAATGCCCTCTTTATTATTTTTGTTCTGAAATTTGACAAGAATGGATCTAGATATAAATTCTTTCTTCATTTATCCTGCTTAAAACCCATTACAGGGGCACCTGGGTGGCTTAGTCGGTTAAGCGTCCGACTTTCGCTTGGGTCATGATCTCGCGGTTCGTGGGTTCGAGCCTCGCGTCGGGCTCTGTGCTGACTGCCGGCTCAGAGCCTGGAGCCTGTTTCAGTCTGTGACACCCTCTCTCTCTGACCCTCCCCTGCTCACACTGTCTCTCTCTCTCTCTCCTTGAAATAAATAAATTTAAAAAAACATTTAAAAAAAACCCCGTTACATACCAATATGAATTTTTGTTCCAGAGAAATTTTATTTTACTAATTCCTCAATTATTTCCTCTCTTATATTCTCTGTTCTCTTTCTGGAGCCCCTATTAAATGGCTATGGGAACCTGTGACTCAATCTTTATGTTCTGTTAACTTTTCTTTCATATTCTCTTTGTCTTTTCTCACTATGTTTTTTTTAAAGTTTATTCTTTTATTTTGAGAGAGATAGAGAGAGCATGTCAGCAAGTGAAGGAGGGGCAGAGAGAGAGAATCCTAGGTAGGCTCTGCACCATCAGTGCAGAGCCTGATGCAGCGTGGAGCCTGAGTCCATGAACCACAAGATCACAACTTGATCCGAAGTCAGATGTTCAACAGACTCAGCACCCAGGTGCCCCTCCCACTATGTTTTGAGACAGTTTCTCAGCTTGGTATTTCAAAATGCTACTCATTATGTGTCCATTCTACTATTAACTCCCAAACTGATCCTTTCATTTTAATTATCAAAATTTTTATTTCTACAATATTCAGTTAATTAACTGTTTTAGTTACAGAATCCTACACCTTTCCAGAGATGTTTTTACACTTATTCTGAAACCTTGTGAAGTCTCTTACATCTTATTCTTCAAAATTCTATATTTGTTGAATTTTGGTCTTTGTTGCAAGGTGTTAACTTTTCCTCAAATGTTTGCATAATCTTGGTTGTTCGTCTTTTGAGAATCAGTACCTTTGTCGGTTCTGTTCAAACATTGCATGGGACAGACAAGATGTGCTTGGGGTTCAGGTTGGTGCTGGTAGCCTGTCTTCTCCCACCCCTAGAGGCCACTCTTTTTGGTTTCTTCCCCTGCTTCTCCAGCTCCAGGGCATAGCTTTCTGATTTAGTCAATAGGTTGATACTACTACTTTTGCCCTGATTTTGTACAGTTCCCTATACCTTTCAGAGCCTGCCTTGGCTTGCCCACTGCCCCTTTCCCGTTATTGGCTGAAATTTCCTGAGACAAGAGGAGAATTGGATGATGAGGTCTTTGTTCCCCTCAGATTCATTGTTGTTGTTGTTTTAGCATGTTTTAGGAACTCAGGGAGTTACAAATCTCCACAAATTTGAGGAAAAAGAGAAAGTATGTTTAACCAAGAAAGTTGGGATCCTACCTCAGACTATATAGTGCTGACTTCTTTAGCCTCAAATGCTAATTAAAATGTGGGATATGAAATTAGGAAAACTGATGGGAGTTCCACTTCTGCCACTTTTTATAGGTGTTGTGACCCATCTCTGAACCTCAATTTCTTTATCAAGACATTGAGGGTCATAAGATCATCTGCTGCATGTGTTCTGTGAGGATGAAATATGGCAGGAAAGTGGACATACTTTTTGATTGTCAAAGAGCTACTGAAAAGCCATTATTCATTACACTAAATAATGCCTCCTCAGACCCTGGGGTGGGGAGGAGTGGGAAGTACTACATGAAGAAAGGAGAAGAACATGAGAAAGTAGGAGAGAATGCAAAATGACCAAAACAGCCAAGATGGGGGAGGAAGAGATTGCCATAAGCTCTTGCCCCAGATGTCTGTTTTATAATCTCTCCTCTCAATTCCATAGACTATTTAAAACTAAGATTTTCTGTGTGTCAAATCCAGAAACCCTACTTTCCTTTTAGTATAAAATCTAGTCAAAAGAATCACTGGTAAAGGGTGCCTGGGTGGCTCAGTCAGTTAAGGGTCTGACTTGGGCTCAGGTTATGATCTCACGGTTTGTGGGTTTGAGCTCCACGTCGGGCTCTTTGCTGACAGCTCAGAGCCTGGAGCCTGCTTCAGATTCTGTGTCTCCCTCTCTTTCTGCCCTCCCTTCCCCCCACACACATGCTCTGTTTCTCTGTCTCGATAATAAAAAAAAAGAAAGAAAGAAAGAAAAAAGATAAAGAATCACTGTGAAGATTCTCATTTAACCAGAGCAGATAATTGGTTATGGGGGAGAAGAGGGAAAGGGATGGCCATTGATATAATCCTAGTAGATAGGATTATAAAATCAGATTAACTTTTTCCTAGGACTTTTTCAAAGTGACACTTTTATATGTGTCTTATCTCTGTGTAAAATAACTTGGAATTATCTAAAATATGGATTTGAAAATATCTTCTATAAAGTGAAGACTTTGTAGTGGGTTTTTTTCCCCCTCAATGATGAAAAACTGGATAGAACCATAAACACTTCAAACAATTTAAAATCCTTTTGGGCTAGACTCATAACCAGGGTCCCCACGAGGATCCCTCTCCTCAGAGAATTCTCATGCTCTTCCTTTCTTTAGGGAATGCAGTTTCTTAGACAGTTCAGCCCGAGATGTGCTACAATTACAGTACTTACTTCAGGGCTCAATGTTAAGAGGTCCAGTGAGCATCAATAATACTACAATGCAATGGATACAGAGATTTCCTTCCAGTGTGCTTTAATGTGGGTTATAACAGATGGCCTTAGCTAAGATTGGAATTCTGTGTTTTACTTCTTGGTTAAAATAATTCTTTGCCAAAATGTTTTCTTTACTAGTGTTAAAATGTCTAGCTGAATCAAAATGGTGCTGCCTGGGTACAGATTTATTATGTTAGCCAATCATTGTTTTTTGGGATTTTTTTTTGTTTTCTTTTTTTTGTTTGTTTGTTTTTGTTTTTTCTTTAGGGAGGAGAGAATATTTGGATATTTGTTTCCCTCCATTGTCATTCAGGGATTATTTTGTCATACAGGTTTCAGCATGGTTTACCCAGTCCTCACTTACTCTTCTTGGAATGAAATAAAGGATGAGTTTTGTTCAAGGTGACATATATTTTAAGGGGCGCCTGGGTGGCTCAGTCAGTTAAGTGTCTGATTCTTGATTTCAGCTCAGGTCATGGTCTCATGGTTTGTGAGTTCAAGCTTCACATTAGGCTCTGTGCTAACAGTGTGTAGCATGCTTGGGATTCTGTCTTTCTCTGTCCCTTCTATGCTCTCTCTCTCTCTCTCTCAAAATAAATAAATAAACTTAAAGAAGAAGTTGTTTTTTAAATGAAGGCACCTAGTGATGATCAGGATTCAAGGAGGGGGTGGATTTAATAGACCAGGAGAAGGACAAGAGACTGGACTCCATCTGGGGCAATTTTTAGCTAGATCAGCCAGATTGTTATTAACCTAAAGCTGGCAGCTTTTCTGTGGCCTGCACAATATGAAGATACTGAGCTCAGCCAATTCTCAACTGACTGGCTCTCATGTTTCTAGACATTCCAGCAGTGGTTCCCAGAATGTAGATTACATGGCCAAGTACAATTAAAAAATAAAAGAAATACGAAGATAGATAACCAAAATCTTGGAATAAAGGTCAGCCCTTTAAATTTCAAATATATAAACATTTTCACTATAATGTCTTCCATTTTCTTATTTTTTTTTCTTTACCAATGAAAATCAGATCTTGGGTCAGCACTGAGACACACAAAAAGATGTGTGAAAAATCCCTGTTCCTAGTCCATGGAGTAGCTTGTAACTTTTCAATCTTCAAATCCACTCCAGATATTTAAACAGCATCTACTATCACTATGAAAGTGAACAAAAACTCTCCATTGTAAATACACCTGTGCAACTAATTATTCGGAACAGTTCACCAATAATGTCTTACTTGAGTTCACTATTCTTTCAGAAATATTTGTGCAATTATAATCACTCAAATACCTGTTTTTGGCTATTACTTCAATCACAAATCTGAATGACCCTGAGGTGAATAAAAGGCTAATGTCTAAAAATTAAGAGTGTTTTTGGGGCTCCTGAATGGCTCGGTTGGTTAAGCTCTAACTTTGGCTCAAGTCATGATCTCATGGTTCATTTTGGTTCCATGTCCTGCCTGGAATTCTCTCTTCCTCTCTCTTTGCCCCTCCCCGACTTGCACTCACACTCTCCCTCTCTCTCTCTCTCTCTCTTTTTCAAAGTAAAAAAGTAAACTTTAAAAAACAATTAAGAGTGTTTTTGTATTTGAGCTGATGATTTTAAATATCTGCTTGCTGAAAAAGCTAGCAAGAGGTCTGAAGGATGAAGTATGAAAATGAGTATGTATATCTAAGCGAGCTCGTTTCTTTGGTGGAAATTCTGTGTGCCCAAGAAGCTAGAATTCAGATAAGTGAATTGGAGTCTTAATAGTATGCTCCCGGAACAACAAAACTGCATTTCTCTTTTGTCAGGAATGGAAATATGCATTGTTGCCCAGTTAAGGAAAGGTTAACTGAAGGGGAGGAAGGTTTAACTCTTCTGCCCTTACTGCTCAAGGAGCTTGTTTAACAGGCCAAATGTGGGGCTGGGATGGGGGCCCTGCTTCACTCTCAGTATTATTGGACAGTTGCCAAAGACAGTTTTAAAAATAAACAAAAATAAAACTGCTCAAGCATCTAATGCCATGGAGTACAAGATTGACGTGTTGGGGCTCGCGGTTTCGGTTACAGCAAACTAATTACCACATACGTAATTTCTAGTTACGGATAAGTGGCCATTTGCACAGCATCTAGTACTTTCATATTATCTCACCCAGGAATCTGTAAATTAATAGAGGTAATATATTATTATGGGAAAAGATTGAATCTGACGGTGATCTCAGACACTGAAGGAACAGGCTGTCCCACAGCACATGTGAATTGTTCATGCTTCTTGGAGACTCATGTCCATAAACTTCCACTGGCATTAATTTTTACATTAAGCTTTTGCCTTCTGGCCCTGCTTCTATGGCTCAGCAGACCACAGATCTGATGTTACAGTGTAACGCTTCCTGTCCTCTGCCAGGAGTCTCTGCTGTGTGCACGCTTTCTGGATGAGAATCTACCTTGCTTTTACTCTTGACTGCATCAGTCCCTGCCAATTGCCCCTGTGAGAAGAGCTCCTTCAAAGCGTGCAGTGTTTGGCTTTTATACAACGGTCTAGTCACAAGCTCTGTGACAACTCTACCTTAAGTAGCCCATTTGGGAATCCAGAAGAGTTACGGTTGCATTTGGACTCTCTCAACTACAACATTCTTTTGGCTTTTCTTCTGGCCTCAAATGTGGTACACACAGTCATTTTGTTCTTGCTGAGTAGAGTTTTCTCACTGGTTTCTGCCAAAACATAGAACACAGACCCACAGATAAGATTGTCACAGTGATAACAGGTAACCTTTGTTGCAGGCTTACTATGTGACAGGTACTGCACTGAACAACATACAATGTCCCCTCTATTCCTCACAGCCACTCTGTGGAATGGATATTATTGTTCCCATTTTATGGCTGAGGAAATTGAGACTGAGAAAGATTAAGGAAACCTGCCCCAAATCACATAGCTTGTATGTGGTAGAGGCCAGATTCCAGCTAAGGTCAGTCTGAGGTCAAAGCCATGTACAGTTCTCCAAGGCAAGACATTTGTCCTTGTGCTGTGTGGGGAATCCAGGAAGAGAAGATCGGGTATTACACACACACACACACACACACACACACACTAGACTCTAGGTTTGCTCCCAATCCAACATGGGATTAGTACTTGCAGAGTTGACTGAGGGGGAGTCTCCACTCTGCTTAGGGCATCAGTCTTTCCAAAAGACAGTCCTTTCCTGAAGCCTCAGCTGGTGGTGGGTGGTCCTGATATGCCATTTTGTTCAGGGCAGCTCTTCACCCCAAGAATGCAGCTTTTCCCCTACCCAAACCACCTAAGGACCTAACGACTTTCCAAATGGGAGACTCAAGCCGGTTTCCTAGAAAACAGGGTCTGATGGATGCCTCTTTGGCAACATGGAAGACATGTTTCCTGTGTTATTCTCAGTTTACGTGGAGATTTGATCTAAGGCTTCATTGGAGGCAGTATTGTAGTACTGATGTGTAGGTGACCCTACCTTATGAGGACAGCCTCCTTTGTCATTAACACTTCTCTTTACCAACTCTCCATGTGAGACAGATCCTGCTTACCAAACTCCTCTCTGTAGTAACTAGTGGTATGCAATTCTAGCCTAGATTTAATTCATTTACAAAGTATTCAACCATCTCCCCCAAAGACAGGAAAATTGGAAAAGTAGCTATTTTTACAGTACTATTTTGAGAACTGAAAACTAAAAAATAATACAGAAATAGGGATGCCTGGCTGGCTCAGTCAGCAGATCATGTGACTCTTAATCTCTGGGTCGCAAGTTAGAGCCCCACAGTGGGTGTAAAGATTACATACATACATACATACTGAATATATAGGAATTCCAAAATGACAGACATTTCAGCATACTTTTCTAAATTGGTGATAAAGAGAACTCTTCTTTCTCAAGGCAACTGGGTGGGTTCTGAAGAAAAAGGGTATGATGAAAGTTTCCTATTCTCTGTAAGGGTTTTCGGATTCTGCTTGATTGCCATAGGTAGTTGGGGTATGATTTGGAGAGTGAGATAACTCAACACCAAAAATGGGTCTGTTTGGAATTATCCCAGTGTCTGCTAAATTCTCTTTAGCTTCAAAGATAAGAGCGATGAATTGGGCAAAAAGCTCCCTTTGAAGACCCCTTTGATGAAAGCAGACTTGTTTTATTTTAGAGAAAAGCTGGAATGATAGGAATTTCAGTACCTAAATTTCTTCTATTGAAGTTCTCGTTAAGAAATATTCTGGAGGATCTTAAGATTATCCAATTCTTTGCTAAAATAAAATTAAGTGATAGCTTTTGGAGGAGCTTCCTGACATATGACCTTGTATCTGTGCTGCTCAGTCCATGGGTTGGTCTGCAAGGGAACATAGCCAAGGACTGCAGTTTGTGAATACATTTGTCATAAATAATGGATGATGTTACAGATGATAGTCTGCCTAAGCATAATTTGGTCTTGAGTTATCTGATATTTGGAGTCATATTTTAGCTTCAGTTTCTTCTGTGTTCTTGTATTTGGTGTGAAGCTGTCTCCTTTCTCCAGGATGCAACCCTTAAATTCAAAGGAAGTTGGGGACAAGGCAATTTAAAAGTTCAATCAGAAGAAAAGAGTAATTCATATGCCTGGTTAGTATATGGATTGGCACTTCTAATCCTCCATCTAACAGTAAGTGGGGCAGAATAAAATGGGTCACAGAAATTATTGAATCAAGTCAATTTCATCTGTTAAGTTCCTAATGAATCCCAAACATGGGTTATTTTCAGAATGAAGTCTTATTTTTATGTTTTTAAAAGCACAATAAAAAGGATGAAACATCAAATAAAAAATGAAACAGCCTAGACACATTAAACTAGGGCAAAATAATTCCCTTCATTTGTAGCAGTGTTTCTCAAACTTTAGTATGAATCAGAATTATGTAGGGAGCTGACTGAGTGTGCACATTCCTGGCCTTACCACATGATTTAATATATTTGGGAAGGACTTGGGAATTTACATTTTTAAGAGACAACCAACTATTCTGCTTCAGGCAACCCACAGATCATACTTTGAAAGACATTGAAACTATTCAAGAAAAGATTAATGTCTGTAGATACTAAGACAGCATTTCCTCAGGGAGTGAAACTTCAGGTAGAGAAGCCTGCGCAGAGAATCTTGGGAACCCACCTTTGCTTCATTCCCTCTGGATTAGATCAACTACATCCAGGAAAAGATGAGAGCAACAATAATACACATGCATGCAGACACACACACACACCCCCACACACCCACACACACACACACACCCCTACAATTTCTAGACTTATTAATATTTTCTACAAATATATTCTAAGGTGCAAATAAACATTAGCAAAGGTTTTCTTTACACTGAATAAACCTTTGACCTTTCTTACTTCCTTCGTATCTGGACCATGTAGAACTCTGCAAACTCCAACCAGCACTGACAAGGGACGTTTCAGCTAACACTTCCACTTCTCCAAGGTTGTGGGGGTGTAAGGAAGCTGCTGCCCCCTTTTTTTTCTTTCCTTATATTTACTTCTGCATTGACTAGACTCTCTAGTTCAGATCCGTCGAGGTAGACTTCATTTATAAGCTCCGACCTGGCCCAGTTCCTGATCCCATTTTGTCTGAGGTAAGCAGGATGTTAACAGATTTAGATTCCTACTCTAAACCAGCAGGATTTAGTATTTAAATCACCTTCTGTTCATTCGACAACATGAGTGCCTCCTCAATATCTGACTGCCTACTATGTGCTAGGCATTGTTCTAAACATTTGGGATACATTAGTGAACCCAGCAGAAAGATCCCTGATCTTGTAGAGCTTATATTCTGGTACAGGAGACAGACAGCAAACAACATAATTAAGGCAACAAGTGCTATGAGAAAATGAAAAAGTAGAACAGGAGGTTTGCACATCCATGAGTATGTGTGCGTATTTTCACTTGTTACAGTACTACATGGAGTGATGACCTTATTGAGAAATTGAGAATTGTGTAAGGATTAGACGGTGGGAGGGAGTTCAAGGATATTTGTGGGGAAAGCACTGTAGTCAGAGGGATGAGCTAGGGCAAAGATCTTATGGCAGCGATGTGGCTGGCATGCTCAAAGAATAGTCACGATGTCACTGTAGCTGAAACAGATCGAATAAGAGGCTAATAGAAGAAGACAAAATAAGAAGTAATGGTAGGGAAAGTCAAGAAAACATCAACTTTTTTCTGACAGTTGCTAGAAGGTTGAAGTTGATATCAGCTGAGGGAGGGAGGGCTGTGGGCAGGATAGCTGATATGGAGCAAGTTTAGGGAATAGGAAGAAATCAAGAGGTTTGTTTTGGAAATGTCAGACCTCCAAGTGGAGACATTGAGTAGGCACTTGACTTCTTGAGCTTGGAGTTCAAGAGCAATGTAAATATGGGAATTATTAGCATATAATTTTTATTTAAAGACATGGGACTGATTTAAATCATCAAGATAAAGATAAAGAAGAGGTTCAAATTCTGAGCTTCAGGGAATTTGAACATTAAGAGGATGAACTAAGCAAAGCAAACAGCATCAGAAAGGAAGCAATCAGAGAGACAGGACACATAATGAGAGAATGTGGTATGCTGGGAGAATATTAACGAAGAGGGAGAGCATCACAAGCTGCTAACAGGTCAAGGTCTGAGGTTTGACCATTGTAATTAACCACATGAAGGTCATTGATGACGCTGCTGAAAGCAATTTCTACAGAGGAATGGGGGTAAAACCTGATTGGAGGAGGTTCAAATGGAATAAAAGGGAAGTAAGTGGAGACAAATAAATATATGCAATTCTTTCTAGGAATCCTGCTACAAATGGAAAGGAAAAGAAATGGGGCAGAAGCTAATATGGGGTTAAGAGAGGTGTTATTATGATTGTCATTTTTAAGTGGGAGACTAATAAGAATGATCCAATAGAAAAAGATTGAAGTGTGGGAGAGACAAAGTAAAATTGCTAGACCATCCTTGATTAGATGAAAAGGGTAGGAATCCACATGTAGAGGGAAGAGGGACTGGCTTTGTAAGAGAGTTCAGGTAGGTCATCTATGGTAATAGGCAGGAAAGCCAAGCATGTGAGAGATGATACCATTTGGGTACCTGAGATGGTATGAGTTTGGGGAAGTTCTCTTCTGATGCTTCCATTTTCTCAGTGAAGTAGGAAATAAAACCATCTGTTAAGAATGAAGATGGGGATGAGGTTTTTGGGGTTTAAGAAAAGAAGAGAAGGTGTGAAAATGTTATCTGAGCGGGAGAATGAGTGATCTTGACATCTATGGTATGATTGCCTATAGGCGTCAGGGGCCCAGTTGTGGTTTCTGGGTATGAAGTCAAAGTGCAACTTGTCAGGAGTTTGTGGTTTTTCTCCAGTCATATTTAGCTACACAGGTGCAGACACAGAATAGGCTGATGATTGGATTTACCCCAGAGAGAAAAGGGAAGGCACTCTCAAGAGGAGTTAATTGAAGAAAATGTAATGGAGAGACAATTTTCAAAAGTGCCAGTAATGTCAAGAAAATCAGCAAGGGTGGTGCAGCACATCAGGGTTAACAATAGTAGGAAACCATTACCACCTCCAGGCTGAAGGGCAAGAGATGATTAGTTATCTGAACTCTGCGAGAGGTGCAGCTGCAGGAGAAGGACCTGTCAACCAGGGCTGTGGCCTTAGAGAAACAGCCACTGCTGAACTGCAGCCTGACCTGGGAGGGTTCAGAGGATAATTACCCTTTCTCATTTCCCCCCTCCCCTTTCCTGCTGACACCTCTCATTGGCTGAACCTAACTGGTAGCTAAAGGGTAAAGGAGCATTGTGGACCCACCTGTAAAGGGCAGCTCCTAGCAGATGGAGCAGAGTGGAGAAGGATGGAGAGTGGATCTGGAGGAGCAAACACAGCTGGACCAGAATTGTGCTTTTGCCAAATGAGTACACTGGAGTGAGAGAGGGGCAAGTGAGTCAAGCCATATGCAAGGGAGTGATTATAAGGGTTGCCTATGGAATCCAAATGGGTAAAGAGGGAAGAGAGGACATCAAGGGCATGAGGGATGGTGAGAATACAGAATTGCCATCTGGTGAAGGTGAAAAATAGTTGGCCTCCAGGTAACAGAAGGAGTGAAGACAGGAAGTAAAGGTAGAAGGTGGTTGGTGTTCAAAAAGGTAAAAATTGGGATTATGGAGGTATTGCAGGTAATGACAATGACAGCACGAGCTGTGAGTGAGTGGCTAGAGTAGGGTAAAAGACCAAGTCATCAAGGGTGGGGAGGTCAAGGAACTAAGAGGTCAAACCCAGGATCTGGCGGTATATTGGTGGCCACTGGGCTCAAGAGCTACTCCCAGACCACTGCTTGGTGTTATCAGCTATGACAGCAAGGTCCTCCTGTTGCTCTGCCACTTGCTGCCTCAACCAGTGGCATTGGTTTTTGCCTAAGTTCTGGTTTCTAAGTTCCAACCAGTACCCTGTTTCATATTCTGATCCCTTTCTAGAGACTTGCCCTGAAGTTGACTGTGGCTCTGTTGTCTTTGGAAAAGTTTTCTGGCCAAGGCCTATAGTTTCCTGACCTAGGAATCACTTCTGACTTCCTGTTGTAGAGTTGCACTGCTAGGAAGAACCTGGCCACTTTCCTCTTGGACTCTGTAGCTTTGACAGATGGCTGGTCATGACTGAAACTGGTATGACACTCCTTCTGGGCCTCCCTCACCTCCCCAAACCTTCAGAGTCAGTTTTGGCAGCTGGATGTATTCCCTCAAGAGCCTATCCTCATGCAAAGCCTCTTCACCTCCTTGCCTGTTTATAATGCTATCAGGCCATTTTACCTTGAGTCAGAAGACTGAGTTATGAATACTATCAAAGGGAGGATCTATAAATGGACACAGTAAGAGTGGCAGGCACTAGACATATAACAGTCTTTTCCAGAGGAATCCTAGATCCAACTCCAAATCCTCCACACCCAGAGTTCTTTCTCATAAATATTTGGTTCACATAACATTCCTTTTGGTCCATAGCTAAAAACTAAGCACTATGTGAAACCTTTCTGGTTAAGGAAAGTCTATATATAAAGCACATGATATAAAGCAGAAATAGCTTACCAAATGTACTATAGATTTTTGGATCTAGAATAATGATAATGCTAAAAAGAAAAGAATGTCAGTGATAATTTGACAATTCTGGGAATGAAGTGCTTCTTCTAACTGACATAATAAAACAAAGAATCTGGACTCTGCTTATAATCAGAAATAAAGACAGAAAAAATACTCAGTTTATAATACTGACAGGAACTATAGAATTCTTAGGAATTTATTTTTTAAAAAAGAAAGGCATAGGACCTAAATGAGGCAGACTAGAAAATCTTCCTGAAAGATATAAAATAAGACTCACATAAATTGAGAGACATTTTTGTTTTGGATGGGAGGAAGATCCACTATAAGAAAAATGTCTATTCTTCCCAAATAAATAAGAGTCACATATTGGCATTCCAACTTGAATCTCAATAAGTTTTTAAAAAGCTAGACAAAATATTTTAGAGTGAAAATAGAAGATTAATTTTTTAAAAGTGACCAGTAATTATATTTAAAAGAAGGATGGAGAGGGCATGTCTCACCAATTATTAAAATACAATGTGAAACAACCGTGACTATAGTTAACACTATATTGTGTAATTAAAATTTGCTGAGAGAGTAGAAATTAAATATTCTCAACAACAACAAAAAGGTAAATATGTGAATTGATGGACTTGTTAATTAACTACATGGGAGGACCCCTTGCACAAGGTATATACATATCAAATCATATTGTCATACACTTTAAATATCTTACCATTTTGTCAGTTATAGCACAATAAAGCTGAGAAAAGAAAAAAGAGGGGCACCTGGGTGGCTCAGGCGGTTAAGTGTTCCAACTCTTGGTTTTGGCTCAGGTCATGATCTCACAGTTCCGGATCAGGCTCTGCGTCGGGGCTCAGCACTGATAGACAGCACAGAACCTGCCTGTGATTCTCTCTCTCTCTCTCTCTCTCTCTCTCTCTCTCCCCCCTCTCTCTCTGTCCCTCCCCTAGTTGTGCTCCCTTTCTCTCAATATAAATAAATAAACATTAAAAAGAAAAAAGAAAGTACATTAAGTAAATTGAAAACATTTGAAAACCAACAAATTAAAATTTAAAAAAAGAGTGTAATTCATACTGTTAGCACAGGACTACAAACATTGATAGGAAGAATAGAGTCCAGAAACATATCCAGTTATGGGAACTTCATGAAAAATGGACAAATAGTGGTTTATATAATAAGTGGTGCTGAGTCAATTACAAATTCATCTATAAAAAATTTCTAGTCCCACCTAACATACACAAATATACTACAGATAGATTAAAACCTTGAATATTATAAATAAAATGATAAACATGTTGAATGGAATTAGGAGGATATGTTTATTACTACAAAGAGAGACTTTCTTTACAAAGACTATAAATATAGGAGCAGGAAAGCCAAAACCTAAACAGTAAAGGTAGTTTTATTTGACTGTATGAAAGCAGAAAATAAAAGGATGCTAGATGTCAAAAAGTCCCAAAACAAACATGGTAGACTGGGGAAACATTAATATTTTCAACACATGTTGTGAACAAAGCATTCCTTGTCCCTTTTACACAAATTAATAAGAAAAAGACAAACAATCCTATTGAACAATAGATAAAGAATTTGAATAAGCGTAAGAAAGGAATGAAGATGGCAATAAATAGGGGCACCTGGGTGTTTCAGTCGGTTAAGCATCTGACTTGATCTCTGCTCAGGTCCTGATCTCATGGTTTGTGGGATTAAGCCCTGCAGTTGGGATCTGTACTGATAGCACAGAGCGTGCTTGGGATTTCTCTTTTCCTCTCTCTCTCTGCCCCTTCCCTTGATCATGCACTGTCTTTCAAAATGGATAGGTAAAAAAATAATAATAAAGAAAATGGCAATAAATATATGGGAAAATGATCAACTTCATTAATAGAAATTTAAAATAAAATAAAAGCAATATCCCGAGGCGCCTGGGTGGCTCAGTTGGTTGAGCATCTGACTTCGGCTCAGGTCATGATCTCACAGATCGTGGGTTCGAGCCCCGCGTCGGGCTCTGTGCTGACAGCTAGCTCAGAGCCTGGAGACTGCTTCTGATTCTGTGCCTCCCTCTCCCTCTGACCTTCCCCTGTTCACACTGCCTCTCTCTCTCTCCCTCAGAAATGAATGAAACATTAAAAAAAATTTTTTTTAAAGCAATATCCCATTTTTTGGTCATCACTTGACAAAAACTTTAATAAAAGTTTCACAACTTTCATTTCTAGTGAGGAGGCCGAAAAAGGGGCAGATATATATGATTTGTGGGTGTGTGGATTATTACTAATAGTTTAGAAATAATTTGGTAATTTCTATTAAAATTCAATAACACAGACCTTTTGGTCCAGCAATCTCAGTTTTGAGATTTTTATCCTAGAGAAATAACATACCAATTATAAGGTCCTACAGTCATGGATATTTATTGTAGCATATCTACTGTAAAAATCTTATGTATTTCACAGGAAAAAGATTGAAAAAACATACATCCCTGACTAATTCATACCAGGGACTGCTAATGTATCTCTTCATAGAATGAGTTTAATCTATAGGTACTGGGTTGGAGCGATATCCGAGATCTATTGTTAAATGGGGAACAAACTAGATAATTTACTTAGTGTTTACATTATGATATATACTATTCTGAGTTTCTGTTCCTATTTTAATTAAGTCACTTAATCCTCACAGCAATTCTCTGGAGAGGTTCTGTTATTACTTCCATTTTACAAAGGCAAAATCAGGCATTAAGATACTAAAGTAACATGTCTGAGCTTGCAGATCTGATAAACTTGAATCCATACAGTCTGACTTCAGAATCCGTATATCCAACCATCATGCTGAATGTCATATTTTGGTTGTTTAGTATCCATCTAGTGTTCCAAAAGGAAACAAAGCCAGTCCTGCATCTATGTAGATCTGTATGAGCATAGGGAATAAAGGTGATAATTTTGGCTACCTCAACGTGTGGGATTATGAGAAAGAAGATTATTACCCATTTAAAATTTTTGACTTGATTTATTTTTATTTTGAGAGAGATAAAGAGAGTGTGCACACATGAGCAAGCATGAGCAGGGAAGGGGCAGAAGAAGAGGGAGAGAGAATCAGCAACCATTTTTTTTTTTTTTTTTTTATTTATTTATTTATTTATTTATTTTATTTTTGAGAAAGAAAGAGAGAACAAGATGGGGAAGGCCAGAGAGAGAGGAGACAGAGAATCCCAAGCAGGCTCTGTACTGTCCGCACAGAGCCCTGTAGGGTTTTGAACTCCTGAACTGTGAGATCATGACCTGAGCCAAAATCAAGGGTCAGAAACTTGACTCAAAATCAAGAGTCAGACTGAGCCACCCAGGCACCCTTCATTAACCGTTTCTCAAGACATCTCTGTAATGTTTGACTTGTTGCAAGGAGGGGTTTAAGTAATTTATAAATTATTATTTTCTATAAAGAAAAATATCTTAAAATTAAACTAAAAATTAAAAAGGGTTTTAATTGCCATACTGTACACTTGAAACTAATATAATACTATACATTAACTAACTGGAATTAAAATAAAAAACCTTAAAAAGAAAATTAAAAAGTGGAAGAAAAACAAATCTGGGAACATGATGTTGAATCCTATATCTAATTATTCCACTTACAGATGGAAAGTGACTTAATATAAACCCTTTAATTTATTCACTCATTCATTCAACAAATATTTTTGAACACCTACCCTGTTCCAGGTGCTGGGGAATATAGCAGTGAAGAAAATACACATAGATTCTGCTCTGACAGAGTTAAATTCTAGCTAGAAACATACAAATAAACAAGCTACCTAACACATTTCAGATGGAAATAAGGGTTCTATCAACAAAAACAAAACAAGATAAGGAATATAGGATGAGTGAGTACTGTAGGTCAGTGAATTGCTTTTATAGAATGGTCAGAGAAGCTCTTAGGGATAAGGTGATGTTTGGGAAGAGAGCTGAAGGCAACAGGGCTAACTGCCATGTGGATAACTGTGGGAATAGTGTCTGAGGTCAGTATGTTTGGTATACTCATGGAAGAAGATCATTTTGGGGTGGGAGTGGTCGGGAAGAAGAAATCATGGGAAAACCATGTAAATAAAGGATTTAGCTTTTTCTATGAATGATATGGGAAGCCAATTGGAGGATGTTGAACAGATAATGACATGATATCACTTACTAACTGATGATGGATATTAGTTGGTTATTTCAAATTTGAAGGTAGTACAGTATTTGCCATTCACTTTATACAGCACCCACAAATGCTGCAGTGAGTGTTTCCTGAGAGCGTTATTTGAAAAGAGAATTTTCAATTGGCCTGGGAATGTTTTCAGGGAAGTCTGAGAGGGCAATCAGGTGGGATCCCATTGAGCGATTAGAAATCACACCCTCATTTGAAGGGACCCTGCTGACAGAATATGCTGTCCTGTGGTTTATTTTGTGGTTATCTCATTCAGAAAAAAACCTTGGGAAATTGATAAGGACGTTTTATTCAAGGAGTATTGTTTGTTTGTTTGTTTGTTAGACTTTAGCAAAGGTAAGATGGTTCGTTCACAGGACTTATCTAAGGTCTGAACCAAACAAAACCAAACAAGACAAAGAAAACCCCCAGGATTTTGATTTGTGAAGAAAGCTCGGAACATTATGGGGGAAATGATTATTTCAAATATGTTTTACACATTGTAGGCCCAGGCAAACTTAGTGTCCTAGGTTGGGTTCCCCAGAAGCAAATCTTGAGGCTGATTTGTGTTAAAATTATTTATTGGAGAGTGTTCCTGAGAAGAACCTACAAGAGATCAAAGAGGGAGGCTGGGAAGGGAAGGAACCAAGCAAGGAAGCATGAAGTGTCAAGAAAGCCTGAAGGGAAACTGCTGCCATGGCACAGGAGAGTTCTGCAGACAGTAGGCACAACTCCATGTTGGCCCCATTAGGCAAGTTGGCTGCGCTATTTACATCACACCTTATGTCAGTCATTGGTCAAGTGCTGTGGGAAGGGAGGAAGTGCTAAATCCTCAGGCACACAGATCACAGAGTGTACTCCCCTGAAAGTCTCTGAGAGAAAAGATCCAGCATAAGGACATCATTTGACTGCCATAGAGGTCTTTGAAAACTATTAATGGAAAGTATATCTCTCTTTTCCTTTCATGCTCTTCCAAACCATCATGCTTCCACAGGAAAATAAAACTTTGCCTCAACATCATCTTAGATGTTTGAGGAGTGAAAGCAAGATGCTTTCCCAGCAAAAAAGACAGCTTTTTTTTTTTTTAACTACTTAGAAGAGCTGTCTTTTCAAAAGGTATAGACAGTATATAATACTTTCTCTGATGCCCAATATCCAAGTGCTGTGCTGTTCAGGCAGACAAGGTTGCCAATTGCCTGCCTGAGGAAGAAGGCATCCACTAGTGGTCAGGAACCTGTCCTACTCTCAGACATGCTTTGTTCAGCTGCATGTGTTTAAAAATTGGAATTGTAATATTTGTCTCCATATATCTTGCCCCCAAATAATGTATCAATTTATTCTATGTTCAGAGTGTTCATATTATGAATAAAAGGTTGAGAATCAAAGATATAAAATTAGTAATGCTGGGGTGCCTGGATGGCTCAGTCGGTTAAGTATCTGACTCTTGATTTTGGCTCAGGTCATGATCCGTCAGTCATGGGATTGAGCCCCAAGTGGGGCTCTGCACTGACAACATGGAGCCTGCTTGGGATTCTCTCTCTCTCTCTCTCTCTCTCTCTCACTCTCCGCCCCTCCTCCAACTTGTATGTGTGTGTGTGCCCATACTCTCTCTCATAAAAAATAAATAAATTAAGAAAAAAGGATCCTTGTTTAAAAAAACTAGCCTATGCTAGGCGATAGTGAATACGGCAATATAAAATATCACAACAGAGATGAGAATTTCACATCCTTTGGATAGTTCCCTTAAAAAAAAAAATAAGCCAAAGGTAACACATAGCCAATCTGAAGTAAGATAGTTAAATCAATTTAAGGGTCATTTTGAGAAACTGATTGTTTATAGGCATTTTAAAAGGAATGATAGAATAAGATTGCTAAAGTAGATATGAAGTTTTTGAGGTTATATTTCAGTTGGACAGAAATCATTTGCTTCTCTATTAGACAAAACATGGAGAAGTTAACATTTAACATGGAAAGTTCACACATCATAACATGTAATATTTACATGTAAACATTATATATGTAATTATGTTATTATATATTAAAAACCGCATATGTAGATATGTAATTACATATTACATTTAAATATTACAATATATAATATTACAACATATAGGTCTATTACAAAATCTGGGCCTTTAACCAAGAGTAAACAGCACGTCAAACAAAAGCACATTACTCTAGGGGTGTCTGGGTGGCTCAGTCAGTTAAGTGTCTAACTTTGGCTCAGGGCATGATCTCACAGCTCGTGAGTTCAAGCCTCACATCCATTACTGTGCTAACAGCATGGAGCCTGGAGCCTGTTTCAGATTCTGTGTCTCCCTCTCTCTCTGCCCCTCCCATGCTCCTGCTCTATCTCTCTCTGTCTCTCAAAAATGAATAAATGTTAAAAAAATAATAATAAGTTTAAAAAGTACATTCCTCTAGATAATTAAATAATACATGGGTGGAACTGGTAAATAATATCCTAGTCCAATATTATGTCCTTTCTTTGTCTTTTTTCTAAATTTGGGGTAATTTTTTTTTAATTTGGGGTAATTTTTAAAACATTTCTGGCCATGCTACTAGAGATTATAATTTAATTGGTCTGAAGAAGGACACTGGCATAATTTTTTTTGTCATAAAATATGAATATTTTATTCCAGCTCTGGGAAATGAAAAAGTGGGGAACACATCCTTCCACACAACATTCTAATATAGCTGTTAAAGCACAGTTTGTGCTTTAATTACTTATGTGATTAGTCAAATTGTACATTACATTAGAAGATGTAAGGGGAAAACTTGGTTTAGGTTATATTCTATGTGTCACAGTTACCCTTCACATGATTTTTTCATCATTATTTTCAACTTCACACATCCTGTAGTTCTCTATCCAGACTATTTCAGCTTCTAGTGGTGTACATATCTACATCCTCTGGATGGGACTGCCCATGATCCATGAACTTGGGGTCAGGCATAAACTGTGCAGCACCTGAGGTAGATTCTGATTCTGTCTTTGTTTCAAAGATGAGTTCATTTGGCAAAGGCACTGAGTGTTTCAGGTTCTAAGTTGTTTTTGCAGGTATTTCTATTTCAGCAGAGTTTTCTTCTATCTTAGTTTTTTCTTTCAGTTTAGAAAGTGACTCTTTTTTGTTGTTTTTTGTCCACAATGATTTAACTGCTTCGTAACTTTGCTAGCTTGTAGTATATGCCTTTTTCCCAGTTACCTTTGCGATTATTACTGACTGAACTGGATAGTAAACAGTTGCTCCTAAAGTGGCTAGTCCCAGTGGATAAGCAATTTTCTTAAACCTAGAACCTTTTCTTGCTGAAAACAAGCCTGCTAATCCCGAAACTGTAATCACTCCAATTTTTGGAAGAAAATCTTGAGGTGGGTTCTTCAGATAGATATAAGCATCTTTTCCATATTGTACTGTATCCATTATCCCATTTTTCACAAAAACATAAACACCCTTGCACCAGTCAATATAATGACCAGTTGTTGTGCGAATGTATGCAAAGCCCATTTGTAAATGACCAGGCTGTTCTTCAACATATTTAGACTGCAGAGGTGGTGTGGTATATATGGGGAGCTGCTCTGGTTTTACTAGATGCTTTTTCAATTCTTCTTCTTTGGCTGCATGCACACTTATAGATGCACATATCAGACCTGCAGGTATGGTTGTCAGCTTTCCCATCCTAACAGCCGCCATGTTTGTGACCTTCTCCATCTAAGTTTTTATACTGGCATAATTATTTTTTAAAGTTGTCCTAAATTCATAAAATACATAAAACCCTATCCACCGCCATTTTGGAACTGGCTATGAAGAGCCAAGCTGTGGTTGAACAGGGATCTACCGATGAAAATTTTCTGATGTATAATACCAGGAAATGTCTCTGATTTCTATCTATGATATGGAACTAAGCTAACTGGAAGCCTGAGGGGGCTGGGTTTATTTGGGAGGAATGTTAACATATGGACTGTTCTAGGGCTTATTAAGAGAAGAGATGAAGAAACAGCACAAAGGACAACAGAAACAGTTAAAAGAAAGGCCAGAGTATGAATTGAGATAAAGAGATAGGAAGAGAATCTGACAGTATATTGTTCACATATTTTTGTACCTTGTGAGTTACAAAAATTTGCATTCAGAATTGATAAGGCAAAAGTTAAGAACATTTACAATATTAATAGATATTGCCAAGCTCTGTCCAAAAAATCTTAACAGTTTACACTCCCATCAGCCACATATGAAAATAGATATTTCTTCTATTCTTACCAGAATTGTAACAACAACTGTTTTGATTTTTGCCAATATGAAAGGAATAATTTTAAAAGGCATACACAGATGTTTTGATTTTCATTTAATTGTTATATATATATTTTAATGTTTATTCATTTTTGAGAGAGAGAGTGCAAGCAGGGTTGGTACAGAGAGAGGGAGACACAGAATGCAAAGCAGGCTCCAGTCTCTGAGCTGTCAGCACAGAGCCTAACGTGGGGCTCAAACACATGAGTGTGAGATCATGACCTGGGCTGATGTCAGACATTTAACTGACTGAGCCACTCAGGCACCCCCTCTAATTTCCATATATTTACCTATCACTTAGACTGTTAGATTGAACATCTTTTCAAGTGTTTCTTTTTCTGTTAGCTTTTGATATTTGTGGAACCCATTTTTCTACTGGGCTTTTAATTTTTTTTTCCTTAGTGATTTTTCAAACTTGATTTATTAAGGAGTTTAGCTCTATGCTGTAGTCAAGGACTGCGTAGACAAAACCTTAAACTTCTCAGTACTTTTTTTGAAGACAATTTAGTCACCTTTAAGCAAGGAAGAGTCAATTGGAGCCCCTCTTAAGTTCTATATAGGAGCCAAACTGGCAGGCATCCCCCCAGGGAAAGATGTAACTGGAACATTTTGTGGTTTAGTTATGACTGTCCAAAGCCAAACATCCCTTGGTGTGTTGACACAGGAACTGTTGAAAGGGTCAGGAAAATTTGCAGAGGCACCAGGAAATCTCCTGGGAATATAGTGTTATGTCTTCTACCCAATTCCTTCCCTTTTGAGTTTTAACTAGTTTTCAAACCCACCTTATAGATTGAGATGATCTCAGAAGGGGCAGGAAACAGTCCTAAGAATCTCAAAGGGAAACTCACCATAAGAACATCTGGAATCAAGACCTGAGATCAATATCATGTTTAAATCCCCATGGATTTGGAAAGGGGAAGGGTTGGCTCTGCTACAATGTGCAGCTCTAACTGGAGCCCCCTTTGAGTCAGACAGCCTGGAGGGCATGAACTGGGAGCAAACTTCTGGCAAACTGAGGAGTTATTCATTGCTTGAGCTCTCAAGGTGACAGCTATCATAGCAACACATGGATTAAGGCCATCCTTCCTCCTTCCTGTGAGGTGATGGATGGTGACTATGAGGGCACCACTGTCGTAGTAGACACATGTAACAAACTGTGCAAGGCTGGTGTTCAACAGTGACCCCATGTGGCAGCAACAGAAGCTGCACTGCAGTGGAAAAGGGGGCCTGATGTAAACAGATTAAATTCACCTGTTCTCTTTTACCTGGAATTCGGAAGCAGGCAGCTCTGGAATCAAATGCCTCAAGGGTTTTTAGACAATTTGGAGGTGGGAATATCAAAATAGAGATGTTGGGTATTCTGATAGGTGGGAATATCAAGAAAGAAATGTCTGGTAATTTGACCGAGGGAATATTTTGAAGATTTTTACCTTAAACTTGAGAGTCACTTCTTACTAGGTGCAGCATATGTGTGGCAAATGTGTTTCATCTCTAATCTTGGATTTTTGTTTTTGTTTTTGCATTTTGGCACTTTTATAAGTCATGGAGAGTTTAAAAATATTTATTAGTCAGTTACTTTCTTTTTGACTCCTGTATTTTGTACCAAGAAAAGCCTTCCCTTCTTCTAAGATTTTATATATATGAGATACAGATAGATAGTGCCAGGAAAATTTTGAAAGACCTTGAAGTGGGCAAAAAAGATTACTGGGCTATCCTTCAGTGGCACACTGGTGTGAAAGGATACCTATGACAGAATGGATGCCCATTAATTACCATAGTATGTTAGCCATAGCCATCCTGTCTCTATCAAATAGGTTTCTGCTTCCCAAAACTTTGCCTAAGTTTCTGTAACTAACTACAGGCCAAACTCTGGTTCTTGACCAAAGACAGACTGCCCTAGAATCTCATGTAGTTGGACCGTACCAAGTACATTTAACTATTGACGCTTCAAAGAATAGACCCTTGGATACTAGCTTTAATAGCCACAGCTTCAACAACTTACAGGCTGTACCTGTGGCATGACTGTGGACATCCAGGACTCTATTCCAGAAGCAGACAACTTTAGCAGAATGCTGACCCTAAGATCCCACAGAATAGAATTTCACAATATGAAATGAGCTGATGAGGGAAATTTTACTGTGAGTTTGTGGAGGCTGTTTCAATGCTCTATTTTCTGGATATATGAGGAGGCCATTACTCTTCTTAAGAGATTTTTGATCTGCAATCCAATAGACTCAGCTTTTGTAAGTGAAATTAAAATTTTTTTCTGGCTCTCATTGAACTTCCTACCACTCCGAAATTAAAAAGTTCTGAGTTCCCTTACTTTTTCACAACAATACACTTATTTGCATAGGTTCAACAATAATATTTTCCTTTCTACTGGTACATAGTTGGAAAAAATTGGTTGTATAACCATGGCCTTTCTTGCAAATGTCATTTTTGAGAATGATGCTCATGTAATCAGTTATGTCGCATAGCTCTAAGGAACAAAGGTTGATTTTACTTATGGAGCCAATGCCTACAAAACCATCCCACTACTGCTCTTCAAGGTGGTAAGAAGTAGGGGGGTACTTTCTTGAGGAACTCAAGGAGAGGGAAATTCACCCAGATTTACAGATACTGCAAGTGAAACATGGTAGAGTTTCTTGGGCTTGCTTCCCTAGCATTGAACTACCAAATAGAATCTTTTAAAAGTGCAATTCTGTGGCTTCAGTAGCTGTCCAATACTGCATGGCTCTCAATTTTCAAAGCAAACCCAGGGAATCCTATATGATTAATTAATACTTGCTGCACCTATGAAAATTATCAGGCCAAACCAAATAAGCCCATCCTTTTTTTATTACCAAAAATAATCTTTGGGATTTTTATGATCATAAAAGGGGAAGATGTTAGGAAAATTGGAAAGACTTTGAAAGGGGCAAAAAAAATTACTGAGAATACTTTGATAGTATACCAGATATCTCTTTTGGGTTATCTGATTCTATACACATTTTTCCTTTTTATTTATTTATTTATTTATTTATTTATTTATTTATTTATTTATTTTTGTTTTTTAGTTATGTTATAGCCCTGCAAATTATAGTAAATTGGTGTAGAAATGAGCATTGCCCAGAGAAATAAAATAATTTTTCTGGTGGAAATTCAATTGTTTTCGCTGTGGAGGCCAGTTTTGCATCTATTAGCAAATTCATTTCAGGTCCTGATTGCTTATGTATGTGTCTGTTCTTTGAAGTCTCCTTGTGAACCATTTTGTTAAACATTTTACTTGTTCCTTCATTAATAATGAGGTAAATAAAATTTCCAATACATGGCTGCTTTAGGAGAGTCATAGATTTACACTTGTGAAAAAAACGTATTTAATCTGTGTGTTGTGTTTTTAAAGTCTTAAATATATTTGAGCTCTCTTTAGATATAAGGGGTTATACATGGACCTAGCTTTACTTTTCTTCCAGTAGTCCCTTTCTCACTATTTATTGAGTAACCCTTACTTCCCTATTGATTTAAAGGCCATTGTTCTGGTGTTATTTGGGTCATTTATGTGCTATTATGATTTATTCATTTATTTCCACACCAATATAAATCTGTTGTAAGTGTGGTAGCTTTATAAAATACTCTGATAATCTGACAGGTTATTTTGATGTTGCACTGAGCCCACAGAGGAAGAACAGATTATTCTGCCTATTTGGATTAGTCTAAAATGTAAACCATTTAAAGATAAAACATTGGTATACAAAAAATTGACCCAGTTATTTGGGCCTATTAACTCCTTCCAGACTATCGTACTCAGACAGAATATAATTAGGGATCCAGAAGGTAAGCGAACAGTCTTCTGGTTGCAAAGTTAGTAAGTCAAAAGTTAATTCCATAGGAGAGGTAGAGAATAACCCTTACCCTGACAATTATATATAAAATAGGGCAGAATAGAACAGTATTGGCAGACATTCATGGATAGAGGAAGAAGTCAGAACTATCAAAAGCACTGGGGGATTAGACCATTTGATTCAGAACAAAACCTGCTCATACAGTCAATGGATGTTCACACTTTTAACAACTGCTTGAGTTTGAAAAGTAATAATTACTTACACCTTTGCCTTTGGGGTTTTGATCAATTAAGACATAGAGACAAGAAGCTCATATGGATAACAATATCAGCTTTATTGCTGATGAAGCTAAATTGGAACGCACAGCTTGGATTCCTGTGCCCCAGATTTCCACCTTGAGATCCATATGTGCTCTGCTGAATGGGCTATTACCCAGGCAGCTCAGGGAGAGTCAAGAAGGGCCTCATACCCAGTCATACCAGGAAGGCCCAGGTTGTTTTTGCACTGACACAGTCCACAAAAGGAATTTGAATATCAGACTCTGGCCATGTTGCTTGTCTGATAAAACTTTCCTAAGATCATGGAAAGGAGGAGTCAGTGATGGACAAAGCAAAGGCCAGGTTGCAGAAGCTTTCCCCTTAATAGTTCCTGGAGAAATGGAAGTATTGATGGAAGTTTCTGTTTTATGTGGCTACAGTATAAGTAGAGGAAGAGTAGAGTCTTTGTTAACAATATAGCACAGAAATTAATATTCATAAAGATGAGCCTGAGTTTAAAAAGAAAGTATTATGTTCAACCTACTCTGATTACGAGGAATGGAGAAATATGTAATGTTTCAGATCAGATAGATTTCTATCAGAAGTACTTTAAGTTTGAGTAGGTACATATAAGCTTTCATGAACATAGTGTTCTAGAACACTGACAAATGTGTGCAGATCTGTCTCCAACAATCAAATACCCCCCATTTTAGTATCGCATCCCAAAAGAATGAAGGCAAGTTCAAAAATACTTTTAGTTCACATTTTTAATGTTTAAAAACTATGTTAACAGAGCAATTTAGAACAGAACTTCTTATATTTCTTTATTTACACCACATCNGAATAGCAAAGTTTTGTGACTTGTGACTCACTTCTATCACCCATCTGAAAGTCATTTACAAGTTTTTACATTAATAAAACAGTGGTGTGCTACATATATTGGACTTATATGAAGTCTAAAATACAACTGTACTCTGGAGAGTAGATTAAGTACCAATGATCAAGATTCAAATGTTTTGGGTAAAAATGGCTTAAGACAGTCTATGTTGGTGTCAACACTGAAAATGAAAGGCAAACATGCAAGACTTTCAAAAGCTTGATAAAATAATGCTCCTTTTTTTTTGTTCCCTTCAAATTTGTGTTCATAGTTAATGTTCAGGTTTTTCCCCCTTTTCAAAGATCCCAAAGTTTGGGAAAGGCAGCAATTCAATTTTGAAAAGGAAAATTCCCCCCAACTTCTGTTTTCATAAACACTGTATAGTTGTATCAGTGTTAACAGTGAAAGAGCAGTATGAAGAAACAATTTGTCATTTTGGGTGTATCTATTTCTATATGACAATAATTTGGTTCTAAATATTCCTTATTTGTAGTTGAGGATTATCTCTTAAATAACTGATCTTAATACCAGTATAAGAAATCAATAAAACTATTTCGCAGACATTTTGCTTTCTAAACAATTAAGTAAGATTTTTAGATCCCAAGTTTACACTGAGAGAACAATGTTACCTGGGAGAGAATGTAAATTTGTCTAGTTCCCAAACAAATCCACTAATATCTATCTAGGACAACATTTATTCTTGATATGAAGAGACTAGATTCTTGATATGCAGATTTCTATTTCAGTGTGGACCAACGACTGCAAAAATATACAGCCTCCTATTTATTTACAACATATTTACATACAAACGAAGTATTTCCTACAATAAACCTCAGCTGCATAGATTCTTCCTTTTAAAAACACAAATTCAAGCTTGTAGACAGCCAGGCCCAGTTCACAGCCCTTCCTCTGAGAAAACCCTAAAGAAGAAGAGCGTCTGAGCCTTGTGAATTTTACAATTTTCAAGAACTTTCCCCTTTAGATTTAGTGATATTTTTCAGTTGTTAGCCACCCCATTCCCAATTTGTACCTGAAAGCCCTATGTCGTCATAAATAATTCACTGTATTTTAGAGGAAGTGTGTTCTTTGCTAAAGCATTCTCAGATCTGCCATCCCTTAAGGAAAACCAAGTATTAGCATTGCTTAATGATATACTCTGCACCTTCTTTGTTTTGAAAGTGGCTATAAGTTTACAGTGAACCAGAATGGAGGAATTCTATTCTTATAGTTTATGCCCTTTCTAAGCCTCAAGCCATTTACATTGATAAACTAAGAGAAACTAATGGCTTTTGCTCTAAGGCATAAAATAAAAAATATGATCATATTATCAACTTCCTCCCCACCCCAATAAAGGTGCCATTCAGCATTGTGATCTACTGAAATGGATCTGAGCTCTACGTCCTTTTCTGAGCAGCTTGGAGATGCTTATACAGTGCAGACCTTTCTAGAGAATTCACTTTGAAAGGACAGGATGGGTCATCACACAACAGACACCAACACTGTGGAGAGCTTACTCCTGACACGAATTCAGTATCCATCTAAGAATGCATTTACAAAGCATGTTTTCTTCTCATCCTCCACAAAAACAAGAACACCTCACTTCCTTCGCAGCTTCAAAAAACGTAATCTTAGTGTGCCTCAGCCCAGGTACCCCCTGAGTGTAGGCAGCCTTCCTTTATGATTGTGCACCTGCACCAGCATTTCCTAGGAAACATACTCTGAGGTAGGACTAATGGGGAGAAAAAACTGAGAGACAAAGTGACCTGGAGTGGTTTTCAAACTTGATGTGCATCAAGATCACCCAGAGGGCTTGTTCAAACCCAGACCGATGAGGGCTTCCACCCTGACAGCTTCTGATTTCATTAGTTCTGTGGTGGGGCCCCAAACCCTGCATTCTGATAAGTCCTCAGGTGATGCTGTCGCTGCTGATCTGGGGACCACACTTTGAGAACCACTGGCTTAAAGGCCTGAGTCCAACTGCAGAAAGAAGTCCGTTGCAGTGCAACTGTCTCATGTGTCCTCTGAGACACTGAGGAATCTTACCACAGTCTCTTGTCCACCCCCAGCCCCATGACCATCACCCATGTGCACCTTTCTCAACAGGGTCTGCAAATGTAAAGAAGGAAGGTCAGCAGAGAGCTTTTTTACACTGATCTGATTACTAGGCAGTAAAACCATGGTTCGCTAGCACTAAACCCATTAAAAGTGCTGTGTGCTTCAATGACTGGCATATAGGAGAAGCTAGGCAGCAACATCCTGTTCTGTAACGGGCAGGAAAGGAGACAAACAATAGGAGCAACAGGTCCAAAGAACAGCAGAGTCAGGCCAAGCCCGAGACCTCCAGCCAAAAGAAAGGAGAGCAGGGGAGGCACGTCCCTGTGGTTTCCAACCCACGAGAGGCCCCCTCATCCTTTCACCCTCCTTCTACCACCAGACTCTCTGGTGGCCCTGGATTCAGTCTCCCCATCCTGTGCTGGACACCCTGCTTCAGGCCACTGTGGTCACCACTAACTGGTGGTGGCTCTACCGCCACCATCCAGCAGCTGGTGTGTGACTGGTGTGAGCAGTCCAGATCCCATTCACAGAAGGGACATATTCTTGGCAACACCGAACAAATACTCCTTAGAAACAATATTATGTTTGGTGGTTAGGCTTTTTAGCAATCAGGTTACATTTCCTATTCTGCTAAACGATGGGTCAGACCATCTTTCCTAGCTGCTCTTGGGGCCTACGCACCACGTATAACCTAGTTCCCAGAGGAAAATACATTCCAGCTTGCAAATATCCAACTAACCTGGCTTTGTAACATGACCTGCTTATAAATTGGGGACGACCTGTGTTTAACAAGACTAGATTTCTTTTCTGTACACACTTTACTACGCCACTCCCAGTAAGTAACATTAAGTAAATTAGGGATTTACAGTATATTGTGTTATAAGGACTAGAGAACAGTTCTAAATCCAAAGTATGAAACTGTCACTGTTCACTAGTGTTAAGGTTCTATCTACCAAAGGAAAACGTGCTGCTCCCAATGGCTAAGGTATAATATTCTTTAGTCTACTAATTTAGCAGAAAAAACTTCTATAGCACTTGACTGTTGTTTAAATTCTACCTAACATCTGTGATACATGTATTTTTGGCTACCAGTTCACTATTCTGAACAAGAATTATTGCAGTACATTGACAGCTTATCCCACACAAATGATGTAATTAATCAGCGGTATGTGACATAAATGACAGCTGAGTCTATTATATTCAGTTGATAATGAACTCAGATAAACACACAAAAAAGATTTTAAAAACCCGTGGTATCACAGACATCAACAACATGCCTCTTCTAAATAAATAGTTTAAATAATAATAAAAATTCCTTGTGCTGATACATAAAATCCAGAGATCCAAAAATATCACTACACATCCCGAGAGTTCATGGTAGTTTTCTAAACTGACTTTGTGAGTGTAAAATGAATTGTTATAAATTAATGAGGAAAATAGAAATTAGACTAATATTGCTTGCAAACTAAACTATGTATTTTTTTATGGAGGGTCAGTCCACTACCTGGCTATTTCATTACTCAGTGCTCTAGACAAGCCTCCAAGGGCCAATGGGCTTGCTTTGCTCAGTTTCTCTCCATGTTCATTTACTATGGAAGATACTGCTGAAAGGGACAGAGGTGGCGGTGGATTTTACTAGGTTAGGTGTTCATGTATGGGTAGGCATTCATATCTAATTACCTGGACTCTGACCTAATGTGGATGTAATTCTGGAGCATTACATTTAAAGCTATAATGATCCTACCAGGAAATGCAGGAAACAACTTTTTCTTCTTCCCCAAGAGGATCACAACAAGGTACTCTGATGCTGCCTTTTCTATGGGACATTAGTCTGTAAAGGGGGTAGGGGACAGTTCCTCGTTACTCCCAGTGAATGGTGAGCAGAGGCCATTGAGGATTTGAGTGAAGGAGGAAGAGAACCCAGAGCTAAGTGCTTGGAAATCCTGCTAAGAGTCTGCAGTTGGAGTCTACTGATCTCTGGATAAGAAATCTGTGCTCGGTGAATTTAGGTGTTTGAGAAATTCAACCAGAATATAAATGAAATACAAATCCTGTTTCAGGAGACCAGCTCACAGAGCACAAACATTTCTTAATGTGTGATACAGACAGACAGTCCAACCACACGTGATGGTCCAGCTTAGGGAACATGTGGTTCTAGGTTTCCTTACTGTCCCCCAACTTTCTAAGCTGTACTTTGTCCCCAGCTCTCTTCTTTTTCAATGTCTGTGGATTTTCCCTCCACCCCACTTAGGAGACAGTGGGGCTGGGGTAAGAGTGTGTGGCAACTCTGTTCTCCTGTGTGCGTCACATCAGGCAGGCAGTAATGGCCCACCCCTTGGTTAGGGATGAGAAGAAGAAACAACACAGGCACCAGAGTCCCCACCTGAGGGGAGGAAGGGACACTGTTTTTGTCACAAGTTCTTCTCAAAGGCTATCTCCGAGGGTTCTTTCTATGTTTCTTTCTTTTTTTTTCTTTTTCTTTTTTTCAAGACTCTGGGTGGATTGTTAATGAAGAAGAAATAGGAATGAGGCTTATATTTAAGGTACAAAAATCTTGTATTTGTAATAACCTAAATTTATAGATATAAAACAAGTCTTTTAAAGACCCCCCTAAAGTACCCAATATAAAACAGGAATTACTTATCTTAGATCTCCTTGGTAAGATACACATTTTTCCCTGTGCAAAAAGCTGGTGGACATGAGTAAAAGCTGCTGGGTTTATAATGTAAAAAAATGTGTTTTCTCCCTTCAACAATACAGGTGTACGGTTGAAGGCTATTTGCATCAGAGGAATATTTTCTTAGGCATTTTGGATACTCTTTTCGAGATACTCTTGCTTCTCAATTTATTACAAAGGTGTTTTGGGTCTCCCTCAGTGGAAGGTGACTCAGCTTAGAGTAACTTTGACACAATTTGCCAAGAGGGAAACAAAATTTCATTTGCTAGATAACCCAAGTGTGTAGTTTAATATGTTTCCCAAGCTAAGAAATCATTCTCACCCCCCTTCCCAGCTAAGAACACTCACTGGAGGATGTCTCTGCATGAAGCAGGATGTAATGCCAGTGAGGTCACTGGACCACCAGAGCCCGGCTGACAGGTGATCAGAGCCACCTCAAATATTGGGCAGGTTCTGATCCAGCAATAGCACACACCCTGTCACTCTCTTACAATTATCCTTGTGTGCTATGTTAACCAAAGTAGGCAAAATATTTATGAAACCTTTTTTTTTTCTGTAAAGCAAAATAACTATATACAATTCAAGATTCTTTTCTCTTTTAAAAAGGTACAGATGATGTGAGTGGAACATCAGCAGGAAAATTATTTCAGAATCTGGATGTGTAATAAATAAACATGATTGACGATCATGTTTTCCAAGTTCTAAGGGACCAGGGAGTCACAAAAGATAGAGTTAGGAGAGTGAAAAATAACTGTGAAGAGCACAGAGAAATACAGTTGCATGAAACTTAAAAAAAAAAATCCACAATCCTTAAATTGATCCGAATCTTAGAGGGACAGGAACCATTATAGAAACTGGTTTCTGTTTTGCTACCAAGATGATATTCCATTTTAAGCATCTTGTGAATTTCTGTTTGCTTCTGTAAACTTGCAAAAGAAGTGATGAGAGATTGCTGATGTGGGGTGACATGGCCGAGCAGCGGGCTGGAAATGTCTCCTGTCTTCAGCTGGTCTCAGTGGCCTTCGTCACTACTTGATGAGCAGGCCCAGTCGTAGATGACCAAAGGGATGCTGACCAGGGAAAACAACACCCCCAGGCCCAGGAAGAGAGCAGCCTGGAGCAACACAAAGGCAAGGGTTATTTTCAGTGAAGCCAACCACATACACCTGGGGAAAAAATTGAAACGCTTTCCTCCTCTTTTTGTGTCCCCTTATATTTGGAGTTTGTTACAGCCATTGCTGACCTGTGGAATCATCCCAAGCCTGTATGGATCTGACTCTCCAAGGGTAGGGAAACAAGAACTAAGCTATGCAGGGCCATCCTCTCCATTCTAGTTCTTTGACTTCAGGTCACCTCAGAATGCATCCATTCTGTAGCTCACTGGGTATCCTTACAGTTTCTTTCAAACTCAGGTTACAGCTAAAAGGAAATAATGGCCTTTAAAAACACACAAGTCATTTCGTTACTTTTTACCAACCAACCTAGGTTATCACTGGCAGGCAAACATTTCTGTTTGACAATGTAGGGGGGAAAGATATATAAGAGCAAAGTAGATTTGATCAAGTGAAGTAGGAAATAAGTATCCACAACTAAGTTATTTTAAGGGTTGAGGAAGGCCAGAGTGGGGATAGGTTACTAAATCCACAATCTGGAGAACACGAGATTAGAAACTGAACATATCCAATGAGAGCTTTGCAGGGAGAAGGATGGAGCAAGAGGAGAGCCAAGGGGGCTGGACTGGAGCCTGGAGGACAGAGCTAAGGGAAGGAAAAGAGGCGAATGGTGGGCCATACATCGGAGGGGCTGGTCTGGCTCCCACTGGGGTCCCACATGGACAGGAACCTTTGTCTAATGCGATCTGGTAGATCCCACTACCAGTTTTAAGGTGGGAGCAGAGTTGGGGAGGCCCAGAGAATTCATGGGCAATAGGCCTCTACCACTTTCTGATTTAATCTGAGTATATTTTACTACTGTGCCAGAGTGACTGCTCCTTCTCTGTCCTTGTGAAGCCCCTACTGGGACGGGTTCGAAAGGTTTGGGACTTATGGCTTCAGGGATAATCCTGTTGGGGAAGTAGATGCTATACCAGTATCAACGCTGCTTCTCCTAAATGCACAAGGATGATCCCTCCTGCCTACATTTCTGCTGACTCAGGTAATAAGTGCAATTGGAGCGCTTACACTATCTGGGAGGGCAGCTGAGAAGCCTTCTCCGAGGCCAAACAAAATGGTGCTCCAGAAGGTACTCATGTAGCAGCCACTTCACCCTGCTTCCCTCACTGTCTCCAAGTGCACCACCTCCAAGATGCCTTTGAACTTCACCAGACCTGGAAACAAGAATCCCAATATAGAAAGGTAGTTTCTGAATCCAGGTCTGTTGTTCCAAAGTATTTTTGTCAAGTCATAAAGCTCTTTAAGCTAACTCAGCCATTTTAATCAAGGTGTCCTATGTTCCCTGGGATGCTGGAAGGAGTTGCATGACGAGAAATTCTACAGAAAACAGTGGGCTTCATTAAATCTTTGAGTCTCTTTCCCTTTCCTGTCTTGATAAAGACAAAGCACTGCTTTACAGACACACAGGATGACAAATGTCCAGTCTCTCAGCTGGCCGTGACCCTAGCTCAGAGCAAAAGCTAAGGCCCAGTAAGAATAACACATTTTGAGAGAATAGAGAAGATTCTGATATATTTTAAATCTCCCAAAGGGGAAAACTATAGAAATGCTGCCCCTTTTGAGGTCGCTAACAGTAGGATTAGGTGGTGGAGACGGACTATTTATTTGGTAAATTTAAATAAAAACTAATCAGAAAAATTAGAGTGGCCAGCATGAGACATACCCAAATTCTTTGAGTCCCTTTATCTCCATCCTGGCTTGTGATTTTTAAATAAAGAGATGAAGGAAGAATGAAAATAAGCATATTAGCAGATGTGACTCCTGTAAAATAAGAAAAAAAAAGTTTGAGGTTGTTATGCTGAAATTGTAGCATTCTAAGCACCTGTTGTAGAATGAGGAGCGAAAAATAAAGCCATACCTACGACTCCAAAAATATCCTTCATGGAGGGTATGAAGATCACCAACAAGTTGATAATAACCAAGAGTATGAAGGTAACCAAGACATGACGACATAAATTAAACTTTGTTTTCTTAGCCAGTTCAAATAAAGATGAACGAACCTACAAGAGAGAAAAACAAAGATTCTGTGAGGGCCTCCAGCACAGCAGCCCTCACATTCTCAGCAGAAACTACATACTGGTACATGGGAATCTGTGACACGTTTTCTAAGACCTTGTGCAGTATTACAAGCAGGGGCCTTGATTTCAGAGAGATATTTTTATTTTAAAATAGGTAGTTTCCTTTTGTGGGGAATAATTTCTGTGTTTTTTTTTAAAGTTTATTTATTTATTTTGAGATAGAGAAAGAGAGAGAGAGAGAGGGAGAGAGAGAGAGAGAGAATAGAAGGAGGGGCAGAGTGAGAGGGAGGGAGTGTGAGCGTCACAAAGGGCTCGAACTCATGAACGGTGAGGTTGTGACCTGAGCCAAAATCAAGTCAGAAACTTAACTGACTGACCTACCCAGATGCCCTGATAAATATATTTTTTTAACATGTATTCATTTTTGAGAGACAGAGTGCAAACGGGGGAGGGGCAGAGAGAGGGAGACACAGAATCTGACAGGATCCAGGCTCTGAGCTGTCAGCACAGAGCCCAACACCGGGCTCAAACTCATGAACCACGAGATCATGACCTGAGCCAAAGTTGGTTGCTTGACTGACTGGGCCACCCAGGCGCCCCTGATCATTTCTGTTTTTATCTATGACTAAGTGTTCTCTTCTGGTCCTTTTATGTCCTCTCATCATGGACGATCCAGATTCAAACTTTCTATCTACAATTCTCTGTAAAGGAGGAATAGATTAATTAGAATTAAGATTCATTCCATCAAAGGCTACCCAATCTCACTGATCCTACTTTCTTTCTGAAGAGCCTCAACCGAGTCTTGGGGTCCTTCCCTGATAGAGTTTCAGTGACACAGGATAGTTAACGTGCAGCAGGCTTTCTCTGGAACAGCCTCCTGAACACAGGAAGGAAAGGCGAGACCTCAGCATTTCTCAAATTGCACCGAGGCCTTTTACTCACCGTGAAGAATAACACCGGCACTGTGAGGATGACAGCAACAATTACCGCCAGCCGCACTGTCAGGATGAGAATGTCATCTTTACTCTGGTACTTGTGAAGGAGGTCTGAGTGCACATTTTCTAAACCGAGAAAAAGACAGCATTAGAAAGAAAGCACATTGCTGAATGACAATTTTTCTGAACATCAAAGAAGCTGTAAACCAAAGGGCAAGGAAAGCAATGTTCTGGGTGTCAAAGTAACTATTAAAACAATTATAAAGTTGAAAAGAAAACTCCCCTGTGTGAGACATGCTCCACCTGTCCATATGTAACTTGAAAAGGAATTTGCAGTAAAATTACTAGAAAGAAGCTACACAGTGCAGGCATGCTTAATTTATACTAAATTCAATTTAGATGTAAACTGAGATTAAAAAACATACAGTTGAAGAACAGAACCCATGTGGAGCACCTGAGTGGCTCAGTCAGTTAAGCATCCGAGTTTGGCTCAGGTCATGATCTTAGGGTTCATGGGTTCAAGCCCCACGTTGGGCTCTCTGCTCTCAGTACAGAGCCCACTTTGGATCTTCCATCTCCCTCTCTCTCTGCCCCTGCCTTGCTCACACGCACTCCCTCTCTCTCAAAAATAAATAAACATTTTTTAAAATGTTTTAAAATGCTTTAAAAACCCTTCTTAATCTAGATTTTCCCTCCCTTGTTGCTACTCATCAAACAACGCCAAATCACCACAGTCTTGCTGGATGGACTGTGAGCTACACAGATTCTCTTTCAAACCCTCCTCTTTTCTTTTCTTTTTTTTCTTTTTTAAAATTTTTTTAATGTTTTATTTCTGAGAGAGAGAGAGAGAGAGAGAGTGTGTGAGCAGGGGAGGGTCAGAAAGAGAGGCTCCAGGCTCTGAGCTGGCTGTAAGCACAGAGCCCAATGCAGGTCTTGAACCCATGAACCGTCAGATCATGACCTGAGCCGAAGTCGGATGCTCACTTAACTGACTGAGTCACCCAGGCGCCCCAAACCCTCCTCTTTTCACGCAACTTCCAGTGGTCAAGCAACAGAGGTGCTAATGGAACTTCACCACCATCAGGAAGTAATTCTCCTTCATGTATGGTTTTCTTATTTATAAAAAGTATTTAGCTTCTGTACCACTTTGAATATTTTCTTAACTCTGAGCTTCAGAATGTTATTTCAAAGACAATCAAAGCTAGAATGAACCAATCTCAAGAGTCTGGAGGTGGATTTCCAATTCTGTGCTGTGCCATAGACTGGTCTCAGTTTTGGAAAAGGGAGCCGAGGTTATAATAAAAATCTCATTGGTTTTAGTTTTCTTGATTCAAAACTCATAACCAACTAAAAATAACTGAACCTTTTGCTTTAACCTAAGAGTATGAAAGGGTTTGTATTCTACTTTACGTGGGGAAAAAAATGGATTTGCAAAGAAAACTCATAGCTTGAACAAGATTAACAGTGAGACTGTTCAACTAACATGAAGCTCTCCCTCCCTCCATTTACCCACCTCTCCAAGACTACAACTCTACAGGAAACTTAAAAACACCATTTTTATGCAGAAATTTAATCTGGCATTTATGGATGCATCAGACAATGCTGTTTGCCATTGCTTGTGAAAATTACAGTAGTACAACCATATAATCAGGGTAGCCTTTCTCTCCAGGCTGAATTAATCACCTCTAAATGTGTTTAAATTTTGAGGCATTTTGTGTTTATGAAAAAAAACATGCCCCAGAGAAATATTATCTAATAGAGAACAATGTGAAATGTATGTATTAAAATTTAAATCAGGTCCCAAATGATAATGATAATGAAACCTGTTAAATACAGCTCAAGGATAATTTGAATAGGAGAGGATGAAGGCCTAGTAAAAGAAGGTAAACTATTCATACAAGGTCAATAAGTTACAAATGAAATGCAGTTGTTTTCTTTTTCAGATTTCATTCCTTTTAACCTTCTCTGCCATTCCTTCAAATCTTTGCAGGGCCCCAACTTGCAGTGAACAATCAGGCGCTTTATTTTTAATTAACACGAGTGTCAGAAGGGTAGCGCCCTGCTCTTTCTCACTTTCAAAATTTGTCTCTTGTCTCTTTTCTATTAATGGAATCTGACCCAATTCGCAAAAGCAATTAGGAAAGCCTCCTCTGGTATACTTTTAAACTTTCCTTGGTAAAGGTGGAATGCTTATAAAATGCAATTTCTTTTAAGAACAGTATTAGGAGGGAAAAAAAAATACAGTATCTTGTTTCAGTAATTATTCTATTATGCAGTCGGCACAAACATGTAAAGGAATCATCACCATTTGCTTTCTATAGAAGGAAAGACCAGCAAAATCAATGGGTTTGTTTGTTGCTTTTCTGGGCTATCACGTTAAAAGTTATTTGGATATTGATTTTCACTGATTTATTTACAAATACCTCTATGTGCTAACAGAAATCACTTACCATAGAATGTCAAATAGCCAAAAATGGCAGTCAGGAAGTACATAACAAACATGGCAAAAAAGGAGATATTGGAAACCATCTGCATCTTTTTCTGTGATCGACTATGAACAAAGATAAGAAATTTTAAAAATTAAAAACCATGTTACTGAATTTAAGCACCAATGTTAATACTGAAGAATAATAACAACCTTCAATGAGTCTAGGACAGATAGAATTACCTCCCTGTCCGAAGCCCTCCCCTGCCCCCTACAATTATGCCAGTTTAGAATAACTCTTTTATACTAACTGGGTATTGTGAGAAAAAGAGATTCATGGAACTAACAATCCCTTGAGTGTTCTTTCCCATTCTTTTGAAAGAATATCAGGTTCTCATCTGAAGGGCAGAGAATATTTTTTAATATTTGTTTTTGATATTATTTCTACACTCAGTATGTATGGGGTTGGGAGGGGAGGAAGGGCAGAATAAATTCTGATGCTGCTCTCCCAGCCCCAGAGATCAGGGGCAAAGCTGGAACTTAACCTCAGGTGTTCTGTTGCTAAAGGTGCAGTTTACATTCCTTTTTTTCCACTGAGTAGCCCCAGGGATGCACCTGGAAGTCTCCATTTCCAGAATGATAAGTATGCAAGTGGTCACAGCTATGATGATGAAGGGCTCCTAACTCTTAGATCATGTTTACTCTGAGAGTTTGGACGAACCTTTAAGTTGCTTTAATGGCCCAAATAATTAATCTACAAGACTTGTACTCAATAACAGACCACAATAGTCCTAATTTTTGTTTGTGTCATAACAGGGAATATGGAAAACAAGAAGAATTGAGAAGTGCACACATCAGAACATTACAAATTAAAAGCTAGACTATTAAACGTAACAAATGCTAAAGACATATTTAAATACCTTAAGTATAGGATCATAAAGTATGATTGAGATACATTATGATTGATGTACACATACGTAGCTGTATTTCAAAAGTTACCCATATATCAATTAAATATGAAAGAGAAAGAGTCCTGAGTGAATCAATGCTAAACGACATCTATTTTATTTTGGTTTCAAAATGGAAATAGCTATACTGTATATCTTTGCTGAAATTAAGACTATGCCATGATGACTATTTTTGTATGGAAAGTCTAAGAGTAGACTAAAAAGAGAACCCAGGATGGAATTTCTAAGCAGGACTTTAGTTTTCTCAAGAATACCAATCAAAAAATATCTATAGAATCATCTTAAGAGTTTAAAATGAACAATAATATACTTTTGTCCAGTTTGTGGCCTTAACATTAATTTCTTTCTGCCTGATTGAGCAGCCTTTTGTTTCCATCTAAACCAAGAAGAGGCAAATCAGACACAGCGCATTTTGCAATTTACAGATGAATCTGATTATTATTATACATATGTAAAATAAGCATAAAGCTACATAAAGCAACACAAATATTTGAACTCTCCTAAGTAACACAGTATCTGAAAAATCAATTTAACAAAAAAGTCCACATAGCTGGCCACTTTATAATATATATGGCAAAAATATCCTGCAGCTTTATTATTTTTCTTGCTCTTTTTTTTTTTTTAAATAATATACTACTTGCTCAAGAATGGGAGAAAGTAAATGTTGAAGCTGAGTGATGAGTCTGTCGCAGGGAGGGGGGTTCATCATACAAGTCTATTTATTTTAATACAGGACTTTTCCATTAATGAGAGGATGTATAAAATGATTAAGGGGAGAAAACAAATCTCTTACTCTTTAAGCTCACTGTAAATCGGCAGGACAGACGGGTGGCAGACAAAAGCAAACGCAATGGTTGGCAAAGCGTACACGGTCTATTGGAAAGAGGAAAATAAACATTAAGAAAAAGCATTTTTACCATAAACATTATTCAGCTCTGGTATTTCCAAGCTGTCTTTTTAAATTATTATTATGTTTAGTTATTTTTGAGAGAGAGATAGACAAAGAATGAGTGGGAAAGGGGCAGAGAGAGAGGGAGACACAGAATCTGAAGCAGGCTCCCAGACTCTGAGCCGTCAGCACAGAGCCAACCCAGGGCTCGAACCCATGAACCGTCGTGAGATCATGACTTGAGCCTAACCAACTGAGCCACCCAGGCGCCCCTTTCTGAGCTTTTTGTCTGACAGCTCTTCAGATCCCTGGATTATTTGGTTATTAGGAGGGCTGTGATCTCTAAAATAGAAGCAGCTTTTCTAAGAGGGCTTATCTAGCTTGAGACATTAGGCACTGGCACAGAGGGGTTTGAGGTTCCCCTCACCTATAGCATATTTCACATAATTCAGGCAGAGCATCTACCCATATTTACATGGTGCTGGCCAGTCACACATGTAAACTGTGTTTTTAGCATGTTCCCTAAGTTATTTCACGGAGTCTCTACAACAACACTGATAAACAGACCACTGCTTTTCTCCTGACTCCCTCCAACAGGTTAGGTGATACACCCAGGACTTACACCTCTATGTCACTGCTCTTTGCTTTAGCAGGGTGTCTCAAATGAGACATAAAAGATGGCATCTAAAAAGAAAACTACTTCCACATTCACTACTTTGGCTGTATCATTAGAGTTGAGAGAGAGAGTGCGCGATCTACTTAGTTTTCTTAGATAAGACTTTTTAAAACCCTCAAACTCAGTGAGACTTCTTATGCAAAAAGAAGGAAGAAAAATATATCATGCTCCAATTCTGCCCAAGCACCATACCAGGCACATTCTAAAAAATCCCGTAAGATGCAGAACAGAATCCTGTTTTTCACACGGGGCTTGGTAATTTGCCTAAGGATTTAGATCCAAGCCCATTGTTCCCCATACTATTAACAATATCTCAACAGTATGCAAGTTTCTTAAGTACCAATTTGTGGTGGTATCTGTATTTCTGTCACCAGCAGATAAGATGCAGTGGGCTAAGTATGTTACTTATCATTTTTAAAGATCTACAAGCAAGAGAGGACTTGAGACAATTATCCAGAGAGAGATTTTCTCAGAGAAAACTTAAGGCTGTCCTATGTATAAACTGGACAAGACAGAGCATGAAATATGATATTTGTCCATTTCTCAAAGGTCTCTAGATTATGGAATTTGGAAGTAGTGGTATGCTATTCTATTATGAATGAATATTTTCATCAAGGCAATTTAATTACAAATATAATTCCCTCAATAAAATGCTCTTTTTTATATTTAAAAAATAGGGAAACTTACCTTTGAATTGAAGGTAACATATTTTGGCGTACACATGTCAGGATTTGTTAAATTAGCACTTATTGTTGAATTTAGCTCTGAGACAATGCAGGAAATTTGAAATTTCTTGTAGATGACCTGGTATTAAGAAATATAGGAGAAACAATATAGACTTTATTAAATAAAGTCAAACAATGAATAATTGCTGCATAGCATTGTACTATGGCAAAATCAAACCAACTGTTTTCGTCAGTACTTACCACTATTAGGAAAAAAACCATACAGCTCAAAGAAAATCCACTAGTATAGCCAAGATACCCTAAAAGAAAAGTTGAAAAAATGTATTGTTATTATTTCACATATCACCTTGTTTCCTTCAATGCTTTGTTTCAAGCATAGTTCCAATAATATACAAATATGCTTATATAAATACAAGAGATATTTGAGAGTGATACTTTATTTGGCAATACAAAGGTGACTTTAAATAAAAACATTATATTACTGTTTTGATTCCAGTTTTTGCTGACACACCACACGATGCAGATTCCCAGATTCAGGGAAAAAGAGCCTCCCAAATTTGGCCATAGCTCTCTGTTGCTATACTCTGCTGGATTCCTATTATCAAATCTATTTACTCTTTGACCCTTTGAGTCTACTCAATAGTTCTTTACTATGCACCTATTGTGTACATACTGAATATCAGCTATAATACTTGTCTTTCCAGACAAGGGGCATGCACAGAGGAGATGAAGTGATTTCTAGGAATAAATTGAGCCTCTGGGGATCTTCATCTTGCTCCCCTTGGAATCCCGCAACAACTGTAACTTCCACATGGGCAGAGTTAAGTAGTTTCAGAGAGGATGCACTATTCTTATCGCTGGAGAAGAAGAGGCCTTCCGTTCTTAAACCATAAAGAGCTATGTTTATATACACAGAAAAGCCCAAGAAAGCACAGACCTCGAAACCAGAAAATTGTTTTTAAGAAATATATCTACGTGGCACCTGGGTGGTCAGGTGGTTAAGCATCCGACTCTTGATTTTGGCTCTGGTCATGATCTCACAGTTTGTGAGACCGAGCCCCGCAGTGGGCTCCACGCTATCAACAGATTGAGATTCACTCTCTTCTCTTTCTGTCCCTCTCTGGTTTGCATTCTCAATCTCTCTCTCTCTTAGAACAAATAAAAACATTTTAAAGAGAGAAATATCTATTTATACATCTTACAGAACAGCTACAGAGGCTTGATATTTTTCATACAAAACACTTTGGTTAGTAATCACACAGTTCATGAGTTCGAGCCCCATGTGAGGCTCTGTGCTGACAGCTCAGAGCCTGGAGCCTGCTTCGGATTCTGTGTCTCCCTCTCTCTGCCCCTTTCCTGCTTACACCCTGTCTCTCTCAAAAATAAATATAAACGTTAAAAAAAACATTTTTTTAAAGATAAATGTCTGCCTTGAGTTAGCCCAGAATTAAAGGAAATGCATTTTGGACTAGATACAAGTTTAGACACATTAGTCAACGTATAAAATTCCCATAACATCAGGCACATTTGTCTCTGAATACACACAAAATCATGTCAAAACCAAATGGACAGGATAGTGATTATCTACTGTGTTTGACTTTTCACTTCTCCCTCTCCCCTCAATAAAGCAAATAATTGAAAATGGTTAGACTCTGATAATTTAAGAGTGATTCATAATATTTTGGGGGATAAATATAAGCAACTTTCTATCTTGATATCAGATTTTTAAATCTACTTATCCAAATAATCAGAATATATAAAATCCTGTGTAAGGAGAATTCCATTTTCTGAACTTTACTCAGAGGAGCCTATACGTTATGCTACTGGACACTGTGCGTGTTGCTGGCCCTGGAACCTGCCTTCTCCCCTCCACAGCTCGGTAGAAGGAGTGCTTAGGAGGTCACATATTGACCAGCATTTTTATACCATATTAAAGTCAAGCCTGATTAATACTTGTAATTATCATTCACTTAGTCTTGACCCTACAAGTGAAAGTAGAGGGCAAAGTTGTTCATTTTTATTAGGTTTCTGATTCATCTGGGTTGGGTACTGTAGAGACTATGGTAAAAGCAAGATCTTTCCTTACCTAAGTTCTTCAGGAGACACAGAGGGAGGATTATGCCAAAGGTAACTACCACCACCAGAACGCGGCCATCCACATACCAGGCTCTGAAAAAAGTGTTTAAGTGGTTAGGTCATATTTTCTTAGAAAGTAACACTTTTTCTCAGATGTAAAATTTCACAATATGTTTTAATTAATTTTTACTATTATTAATTTTTACCATGAATTTCTATCATTATTCAGGTTTATCCAAACACTACAACCCAACCACTCCTCATTTACTATAGTCTCTCCGACGAGATGGAAGAAAGGGATTGTTCCCCTCCCCCGTCCGCTAAATGTGGCATTCCTTTGAATTATTTACGTGGTTTCAAAGCTGAATGCATACACTGCATTCTGTCAGATTACAACATGTCTTATCAATTATTTAAGGAGACGCTCCTTTTTATTTTGTTTGGCTATCACCATTGAAAAACAAGTCACCACAGGTAGGCCTTGCTTTCTCCCTAATCTCTTGTATTTGACCTTGAGTCCTGGTGCTTAGGACACTAGGAACTCTGGCTTCTAGGATTTGCCCTTGAAAGAAAACAGAGACACTAAGTCCAACAAGAGCAGTCAAACAAGAGGCAGTCAAAACAACGGATGTGTCAGGTTCAGCTGTAGACTTCCAGTTGGTTCATGTAAATTTTCTCTCCTCTTCAAGAAAGAGACTAGGGTCTTCGTGTTGTTGCATGTTCCACTTCTGTGTTAAATATACTTATGTGTTAAAAATACTCCCTATCTGTTCTATTTTCTAGAAATCAGACATAGATTTTAGGCTCTTGGGGAGATGCAGTATCTACGGTTTGCAGCATGACAGATATATCTACTTTTTAAATGTTCATATTCAAATGGCTTTCCTTGCTTCTTTCATTTACATAACCCCAGGGAAATTTGCTGGAGCCACAAAGAAAGAGAAAAACATCCTAGGGGAAAGCTAGGGTTTCTGTGGTTTTCATAAAGCAAAAACTTTGGTCAGTGCACATTTAAGTTAAAAATATTTTAGTTATCTGACAAAGAAAATAGTCTGTAACTTACGAAAATGCCTCTTCTTTTCCCATCAGAAACTTTATGGCAGAGGGTAGTTCATTTTTTACGATGAAGAGGTAACTCAGCATTGCTAGAGGAAAATGAGAACATTTTCAGAAAGGAGATACTAAGATTCATGTTACAGGCTGCATAAAAGGCTACCAGCCTTTTCTTACACTGACCTTAAACAGGACACAAAGACAGTTTTAGATACTCAGTATACTTGGTTTTAAGTAAGTGCTCTCTCTGCTTCACTTTCTGTGTGCCATTTAAGCAATGAGAAGGACACTGCTTCCATTTTGTTAAAATTCATATGGCCACTCAACCACCAGAATTAGAAAAGATAATAATATTCACATACTGCAAAGTTATGTATAGAAAAGTGAGTTCTTTTTACCTCCAGTGTTCTGTAGAGAGGTGGCTCCGAAGATTACGAGCTTCCCTGTGGTGCCAAAGACCTGTTCTCCCAGCTTTTCATAAACCATGCAGCCTATTTAAAAATCATAGTTGAGAGCACAAGAAATGACAGGATTCTAAAAGCTAAAGAAAGCCAAGATCTCATCGTTCTAGTGACTATTCCCCAAGTTATTCTGTGTCTTTCTCAAAAATCACACAAATGGCCTTTTTGGCTTTGCAAGGGTTAAGGTGTTGCAACCTCTTGACATTTTAAAATGTCGGACGTGACCACTATTTCTCCTTTTTCAAGTGGCTACAAAAGCGTTCCAATTAAACTGTAGGTCATAAGGCTTATTTTTGACTATCTCAAAGAGTCTTCTTACTTTACTGGTGGGAAATTTCTACTCTGACCTCATTCTCAGGTCTAGTGCGTATCATTAAAATAAAGATTTGATTTAAATAGAAATCCTGATGACTTGGATAAAAGTCTCCTTTTGAATTAATTACATGAACTGATTAGGCTAACAAGGAATTATCTTAGTAATATCAAGTGTCCTAAAGAGAGTAACAGGCTTAGAAATATAATAGTCAACACCAGAATTTTGATCATTTGTAAAACGTACTTGAAAGAAATGCCACTCACAAAAGAGACCAATAGATAAATCTGTCAAAAGAATAAATTGGCTACAGCAAAATCCTAAAGTGTTCAACTGGCTCATCTCAGTAAATACTAAACTGTTAAACCATTCATTAAAAAAACATGTTTATATTTCTTTATGACAGTTCAGCTCATGTTTTCAAAATGTTCACAGAAAGCAATATGGGTCAGACTATAATTAAACCTTTGTTTAATCTTTCATGAGACTGGTGTTTAAACTAGACAATGGTAGATCCTCAATCTATTACAAAATGTCCCAGTTAAATAGAGTCGTCTATGTACAATAATAGTTGGCCAATGTGGTTTTAGCCAATGTAAAAGTCACAGTATTACAAACAGAATCCATCCGTCCCAGGAATAGAAAATAAACACTTCAGGTAGGACACTGCCCAGAACTTGGAGCCTTTCCACAGCACCCTCACTCCTCCCAACATTGCCTTGGGAGTAACATTTTCTCCCTGGAATATACACAAAAAGGAATGAAAGCTCTGTTTATTTTTAAAATCATGAAGGCTATTATATCAAAACATGGGATCCTTGTTCTGAATTTATATAGACCTAAGGAAAAACCAAAGACTTTCAAATGAAGTCATCTTAAACTAGAAAAACAGGTATAATTGAGGGAGGGTTCACTTTAAATGGCAACGCTATTTTCTCATTGTTCACGACAATTTAAATTCTATGGTGCTGTGTCTGTTTCTCTGGGTAAATACCACTAGAGGTTTTCAAGTGACTGCAGGCCAACATACTCTTCAATGACCAGTGGCTGAATCAGGAGGGCATCATTTGCTCACAGTATCACCATGCAACTCATTCACCCTGGCTTTCACAAAATAGACATATTATTAGCTTACCTGTTTCCTTTGAACAGATCAAAAGAAGGTTTATTGAATATATAGACAGCAGTGTCACAGAAGTCAAAAGTATCCTAAAGCAAAGAAAATAAGTCTTGTAATAACTATAAAAGAACATACTCTGACCTTACATTTTTTTAAAAGGGCCAAGGCTTGTTTATATTGTTAATACTATTTGTTAGTAGTACCCAAATTTTGGGAACTGTTAGTCACACCATCTTTAAAATCCTCAATAAAAATGTTCTACCCAAGAAAGAACTGTTCTTTAGAATCAGGGTAACCCGAACAGTACAAATCACCTACATAATTCAAATTCTCAATAGCTCTTGGAGGTTATTTCAGTTGAGATGACTTTCAAACAATATTATGAAAGAAAGCTTTTATGGTCTATGAGGCACTTTCCATTATATCCGAGTGAGAAAGTGTGAGAAAGGGGTGCGGGGATAGGGTAGGGTTGGGTGCTTAAGAAAAGGCTTTTGTGACTCTTAGGTCAATGACCATGTGACTTTAGGCAACTTGCTCAATTTCTCCCATCGCTAGATTCCTTACCTATAGCATGGACACAGGTTCAACTGTGTCTAAGGTACTTTTCATCCAATTACTCTAATTACTCTGTGGCTATTTTTCAATCTATACACTGGACCACAGAGATAATCCACCTTTTTTTTTTGCACCTGGTACCTTATTCTTAAAGAATAAGCACTTCTTTTAACTGATAGGAAAATTTTGACAAGAAAAATAAAAGGCTTTTTTGAATGACAACCTCATGCTTTTGTTTTAGTACATCCGGCTCATTATCAAACCCTCCTCAAGAAAAAGCACAGTTAAAATGATGTGGAAGATTACACAGATTATTTCTGAATCATTTGGTTCAGACTTAGTAATTGAAAATAAAGCCTATTTACTGAAAAGAAAAAAACTCCAGTCCCCCAAATGAAACCACTCACTTCCTGAGGTAGGGAAATATATCCCTAGAACAACACATTACTGCAGTTGATTCCATGTTTGAGTAATTGAGGCAATGATTTTTCTAGCAAGTGCCATTGAGAGGTACTTGGCACACCATGTGTGGGTTCTCTCTTCCCAACCCTTGCAACGCCTGCTGAACCACTACCCTTGGGCCCAGCTCAGATGTCACCTCCTTCGGGCCTTTCCGTTGCCCCAGGGAGAAAGCTCTGTGGCTCTCTCTTGTCATATATCTTTCATGGCGTTTTGCTTCTCCTGTGTGCAGAGTGGCCATCAGGAGATAAATGGGGAGTACAGAATGGTCAACTGCAGAGTAGATGGAATGCCAGAGACTGGCCACTAAACATAAAAGAGGGGCAGAGCTCAGTAGAGGTAAAAGAAAACACTGGGAGAAAGAATAGAAATCTAACACTTTAGGTGAAGACCAAACTGACCAGCTAATAAAAAGGGGAATTTAGGTTAAGAAAGGATTGTAAGAAAGTGCATTCAGACACAGACTGACCTAGCTAAGATCCTTGAGTAGGAGGGTGATTAAGAGGGTAAGTCCCTTATTATCTATTCTGGCCAAGGGACTCGAGAAACTGAAAGCAAGTATATATTAATCAATCCAGTAGTTTTGAGATATGGTAATGGAACATCATTTGATATGCTCTGCCAGATAGGAAGATATAGGACACAATTGTGGTATGACTTTTCTTTCATATTGTAAGAGATAAACAGTATTTATTTTAAAGAAGCAAGCTATGAAATTCACTCCGAGCTCACTCATATTTTTTGGGACACTGAACACAAACTCTCAACTCCTACAGGTGCATGCAATAAGCCACAGAGAATTTCTGTGTGACACAGAAGAGCATGGGCTTCCAGTTGGGGATAGGATAGACGTAATTTTAGGATTTGCTATGTGCTGTGCTGGAGTGACCGTGTCCCCCATTGGGTCTGTTCTCCTGGGACTAACCTGGGGAGGAGAAGGGATCTTGCCACTAAGCCCCAGGCTAATGAGTAAAGAGCATGACCTTGCATGAACTATGTGCCTAGCAGGGGAGAGAATTACCAACATCTACATAATGATTAACCAAAGGTCCTAAGCATAGAAGAACAGGGTATTTATTAGAAAAAGAGGCATTATAAGGAAACATCTGTTCACTCAGCTAAGTAGCCCTTGGGACCACATGGTTCTCGCACACGGTTGCCTCTTAACACGTTCTACTGGGTTGAATCTCTTTGTAGGTGATGTTCAGCTAGCCTGTGGCCCTTGGCAAGAAAAGGATGTCTTCATAAACTCCTATCACCTCTTTTTCCAATTTTAGTATATGTGCTGCTGAAGCGAGCACTATCACCTCTTTTTCTTTTGCAAGTGGGAGGAAAGTGTTGGTCAGGGAAGATGTTACCAGGGAGTTCACCTATTTTCTTCCCCACACTAACAGCAGCAGAGTGAGGTCCTCCCACAGTGAAGGAAACAGCCCTCCAACTCCCATGTTTAAGAGACATAGCATTGCACCTCCCCGCCCCAAAAAGGACCTGTAGTGAGAGCCTGTCAACCTCTGCCTTTAACCACCCAGTCTCTAGAGACCATCTTCTCCATCCCTCCCAAAATACAGATCTCTCTTCACTGAAAATTAATATAAAACAAAACCCTTCTTCTATCAAGTCATAAGAGGCAAATTCAGTATGTAAAATGTTAAGACCACTTTAGGCTATAAGAGAATTTAGTAGTATTCACAGAATTAAAATTTAGAGACATACACTTTCTTGTTTAGGTTCTTAGACATAAACACTAAGTTGTCTAATTGGCTCGAATAGATCCTCGAATAGTGTAAAGGGATCCAGAGATGTCAAAGACACAAAACGTAACATCAACAAGAGTAGGAGGAATGACTTGGAGAGAATGTAATGACTTATTCGAACATTTCTCCTGTCTTGAGCATTGTGATTATGCCTCTATTTGTCCAGATAAATATTTGTATACAGTTGTGGTTTGCTGGAAGAGAAATATAAGCTGGAATTTGTGTTCTAAGGGGAACATGTGATGCAATGTTTTCATCTCATGTGGACATCTAGACACACTTCTTGTCATCATTGACCAAAAGTTTTAACACGGTTATGGCACAAACTGCATGCTGAAAAAGGTGTTCTGGGGGGAACACCTCAGCAATAGGAACTGTGCTTGTCAATGTTGATAGTTCAGACTTATATTTAGCCTTGAAGAGAAGGGGATTCAGAACATGTAGCTGGCTGGACATGGGCACTGGGGAAGCAGCGGCATGAGAGTTCTCTTGTAAAGAATGTGGTCAGGAACTTCTAAGAACCCTTGTGTCATTAACACTTTGGAAGGTAGGGTGCGGGGACATCCTTGGAGAGTTTGTGTCCCCTGAGAAGAAAGAGGACTGTTAGGAAACAATTGTAGACTCCTGGATCAGGGAGACAGCTTCAGAGACCACCCTGTCCAGCTCTGCACCCAGCACAGGAAACATCTATGCTCCATCCAACACACAGGCATCCAGATCTGCAAAGTATCTTACAGGAGACCCATATGCAACCCATCATGTTTCTGGAAATGCCATGCATGGGAACTGAAGCTGAGCTGAAACTACTGCTGCTACTTCTCTTCTTGGGTCCTCATTTCACCCTGTGAACCTACTTGAATCTACCTGAAACCTTCTTCCACCAAACGGTCCATCTGATGGCACTCATTTTAAGACTGTACCCTTTGGCCCAAACCTCTCCAGTTCTTCCAGCTTTCGTCCTGTGATGGATCGCTCAGGATCTACATGTCAGTCATGGTCCAGTTCCTCGACTGTACTTTTTAATGGCTGTGTGCCAAGAAAAGCACAATGCTGTCATCTCAGTTTTGGGCCCAACAGTACAAAGCATGTTAAGATTATTAACTTGAGTTGGACATCATGCTTTCTTTAAGGCAACCAATTTCGGTGTTTGTTTTTATGGTTGCCATGCCATATTCTTCATTCTTCTTGAGCTTCGGCTGTAAACTGCTATTAGGCTACTCTTCCTGGTTCTATCCTATGTCCTTTTTTTGAAACCTAAGTGCTGGACTCTGCACTTATTTCCATTACATTTTAGCTTTCCAGTCTTGTGATATCTTTTAAAATTGTTGATACTTTCTACTTACATACCAACTACCTCATCAAGCTTCATATCTTGAATTTGCCTTCATTCAAGTCACTGGTACTAACTCTGAATAGAACAAGACCATCTAGAAACCAGCCCACCTTCCAGTCGACTGCTCAAGCCAGAAACCTGGAAATCACCCTTGACCTTCTATCTATTCTCATCTCTCATACCTACTTCACTGGCAAGTGTCCGGTCACTTCTACCTCCAAAACATATCCTAGATCCGTATGCTTTTCCATCTCCATGGCCACTACTCCAGTCCAACCCACCATCACCCATAATTTCTGACAACTATAGTAATCTCTATCTATCTCCTGTTTCTTGCCCCCAATGATCCATCATCCACACAAGCACCCATGTAATCTTTTTATTTCATTGCTTTATTATGTTCCTCCATTACTGGACAGGCCATGACAGTTTAATTTGGAGTCATGGCCCATCCTATTCGCCTATTTACATACAATACCAAAGAAAGCACACTCTTAGCTAAGGATAAGTGCATTTATAAAATATTAGAATCTCATTTGTAAGTCATGTGAGATTATGCCAAATGTCCTGCTAAAATCTGCCGAAGACAGTCCTGTTACCTACTGGTTCACTGTTGTCTCAAAAGATGAAGTTAGTTTAACACAACTATTTAGGAAAACCCTATTGGCCTCTCTGGAGCAATATTTTCTACAGTATTTGCACATAAACAAGCTATTTAATAAACTGCCCTAGAATATTACTTGGGATCTACTTTTTACCACTTTTGAAAGCTGCGATGAAATTTGCCCATTTCTAGTCCTCTAGCAATACTACTGTTCTCCATGGTCCACGATCTATTTACTGTATTTGGTGCAAGAAAATTTTGCACCAAACAGTAACATCTAAACATCTATTTTGAAAACATTTATTTATTGTTTTGAATCACATTGATAAGGCAGTAATTCTTTGCTCTTCCATAACTTCCCCAAAGATTACACGGGTAACCTTAAATAAATTTCATTTCTTAAAGCACCATATACTTAAAAAATGGAAAACTGTGAGAATAAATGGAACCAAAACATTTAAGGCAATTGAAACGTTCTATCCCATGACTGTGGTGGTGATTTCACAACTGTATTTGTGTAAACTTATCAAATCCTATCCTTTACATTGGAGAATTTTATTGTATATAAATTATACCTAAAAGAAAACAAAAAAGGACCAATGCCACACCACTTTAAGAGACTATCTTTTAAAAGCCTAGCTGAATAACAAGAAATCATATGACATACTCCCCACCCAGCATCAGAGCCCTTGAAAGAGGTGGAGACGAAGCAGCAGTCACTGCTGCTGATCCAGAAATAGCTTCAATGGGGGTGTGCAGAAGGAGGTGTTCGGGGCTGCCTTGCAGGTGAGTGCTTTCAACTCCTCCAGGACCCATTCCTCTTAAAACATAAGGAAACCCTTCCCAACCCTCCCCACATAACTCTCCCTGTCTTCCTCCCTTGCCAAAGTTTAAGGCAGCTGTCCTCAAACTTTAATGCTCTATACAAATCTCCTTAGGATCTTGTTAAAAGGAAGATTCTAACTCAGAAGGTGTGGGGTGGGACCTGAGATTCTGCATTTCTCCCGAGCTACCAGGTATTGTGGATGCTGCTGGTCCAGCACGTATGTAAAGCTGCAGGCTCTGGTCCTGTGGCATACACAGTTTAGGGTTTCTGCTTCTCACAACCACTGAACCAGTGCCGCATCACCTGCCACACTGTGGGTGAGGTGCATGCCAACACCACAACACGATTACCTATGACACGGCCCCCACAGCTATCCAGGTGAGACTGCAGTGAAGGGAAGCATATACAGCTGAATCATTATTGTCCCTGTGGGACACTGACTGGCTCTCAGGGTGAATGCAAGGTCTGGTCAACTTCCTCAGAGTATTAGGGCGTCACTTACTTCACCAACATATATATTTTTAAATGATTTTCAAAGCCAGACCTATCCCCCCACCCGACTCCCCCGGCAAGGTCTCTTTCCTTCCAAAAGGGATCTGAGGCTCACCACACTATATAATTTCTTCGTCTTCTAAACTCGGTTAAAAGTATAAAACTTTGGGGGCACCTGAGTGGCTTAGTCGGTTGAGCGTCTGACTCCTTTTTGGCTCAGGTCATGATCTCATCTTCTGAGTTTGAGCCCCACATCATGCTCTGTGCACTGACCATGTGGAGGCTGCTTGGGATTCTCTCTCTGCTCCTCTCCCCTTCTCTCTCTCTCTCTCAAAACTAATTAATTTTTTTTTAATTTTAAAACTTTTACTGTCCTCATGGTTAGAATAGTCCATATAAAAACTCTGAGCACTGGAAGAAAAGTAATCTTTATTATTAGTCTTGCTTTTATCTACCATCATCTCAGCCCCTCTCTCCAAAACTCAGAGACATGTAAGCTGGTTGAGCAGAATACTTACAAGAAAATTTAAAACTCCAGTACAAGGGAATTGGACAAACTGTAGGAAACATATTGTTTTCTGGCCCACGATCTTTTCCCAGTCCTTATCCTCTATTACTAGTCTCTCCTTCACTCTCTTCTACCCCTTTCCTTGCTCCTACCTTTCCAAACTGTCTCCCCCTTCCTGTCTTCCCCCTCATCTCTAATCTCCACTAACTCTCCCTACTCTTCCATCCCCTCCCTGCCAACTCCTCTGAAGGGAATTATCAAAATGAGGCGAGTAAAAACTTAAAAACAGAGAGCAGAGCACTAGCTGGGGATGAGGGAAGGGCTGGGCAGCATGAAGAACCCAACTGAGGAGGAATTGAAAGTGTTACCCATCTGCGTGGTTAGATAGAGCTGAGTTTTGGGGGGTTTCCAGCGAGTGTGGCAGAAAGCCAGTGGAGAAGGGAATTTCTGCATGTGGGAAAGAGAGGGGTTTTCAGGTAAGGGTTTGTGACATCTACGTGGGACAGGAAAGGAAGCACAGTCCAGAGGTTCTCCATGACCCTGGGGGACAGGCACAGTGGGAATATCCAAGGGAAGAGCCTGGAACTGGAGGGGGTTGTGGTCAGCAGTAGGATGTCTGGAGGGTAACTGTAGAGGTGGGGCGGTACACGCCAGGAGAAGGAGATGAGAGGAAAGATTGTCTTTTTAACGAGAGCCCAGATTTTCATCTCTGAAAGTTAGGAGAGACGAATGAGGTGTCTGAGTCCCTAATTCAGTGAAAATTTTAAATATTTTGGAAAATTCAAAATGATCTTATGCCTACATATGCATTTCCTAGAACTTAAATAGGGACTCAACATAATTACTAAAAGACTTCACTGATCATTACTAATAATAAATTCACCATATTTCCACTATGTCAGGCCCACACTAAGCACTTTTTTATTAAGTATTTCACTGATAAGCAGTACTATTTCTACTTTACAGATAAGGAAACTGAAGTTCAGAGAGGTTAAGTATTTTGTCTAAGGTCACATAGCAGGCATCAGAGCCCCAAATCCTCATAGTCTGATTCCAAAGTCCTTACCCACCATGCTATATTGTCTGCTAAAGTCAAATGTCCACAGAAGAATGACAGTGTAAAAAGTAAAACCTAAGCAAAGACAAAAAACTTGGAATGAAATACATCACAATGTTACCAGAGCCTATTCTAATAGTAAGACTCTGGGTGATTTCCTTACACTTAATTTATTTTATGCACTTTCAAAATGGCCTTTAATGATTATCTTACTTTTACAATAATAGTATTGAAAGTGAAAAATATTTAAATGAAAGTATTATTATTCCAAACTTTTCTTGGGGTTGGAGGGGAAGAGTTGCATTTGTTTAAATCCCATATAGTCCCTATTTCATATAAAGAGCTCACAAAATACTTTAAAGGAGCAGAGGGGCTCTTGGATGGCTCAGTCAGTTAAGCATCCAACTCTTTGATTTTTTCAGTTCAGGTCATGATCCCACAGTTCATGAGTTCAAGCCCTGCATTGGGCTAACAGAGTGGAGCCTATTGGGATTTTCCCTCTCCCTCTCTCTCTGCCTCTTCCCAGCTCATATGCTCTGAAGGTAGGAAGGAAGGGAGGGAGGGAGGGAAGGAGGAAGGGAGGAAGGAAGGAAGGAAGGAAGGGAGAGGAGAGGAAACATCTAATTATTCAGTCCCAAAGTACACTTCTTATCACAAGATCCTGATTAACTTTCAACATTCTGAGGGACAGAGGATCAGCACACCAGGTCTGGTAGCATTCAATTATTTGTAATATTTACACATTCAACTAGGGAGTGAAAGGGATGGTTTTTAAAGGCTGAGCCAGGAACAGGCAGGTATCAATTATTTGTACAATCCCTTCTATTTCTTTCCTTGTAGGTAAATCTAAATTGTTTGGTGCACAGCTACTCTTAAACTAACCTCACTGCTGGATAAGTATTTTGTTTTGTCTAATGCAAGAAATATGCCTCACTGATGACCAAATCAAATTATATCTACTATAATCCTAAAAAGAAAGAAGTACTTAAAAGAGGTATGCAGATAGAATTTATCGGCTTAGTTGATGCTTTATGAGGTAAAAAAGTTAGGAGGAGGTCTTGACTTTAAATGAGGAAGCTTTACTGGTAAGAAAGAAAGCCATGCACCACCACCACTTCCTGTTTTTGCCTCCAGTTGTTGGAGGGGGCTGTGGGTTTCATGAGCTCTCCATTTATAACTTGACATGTCCTCCTTCCTTTCCTTCCACTCCACAAGAATAACTAACTTCCTTTCCCCTCAAATCTAGACCCTTACTTTTGAAAGTAATGTCCCCTTTATTATACTCTTAAAATGTAACTCCTGAGTGACAGAAAAATTTCACATAACCATTAAATAAAGGAGTATGCTCTTCTTGGTGGGTATTTTGGACTTTCATTCCAACAGGAATGATGGATCTGGGGCTTTATTCATATTTTCCTACTCTATTTCCTTTTTTTATTTTAATGTTTATTCATTTGAGAGGGAGGGGGAGGGGCAGAAAGAGGGAGACACAGAATCCAAAGCAGGCTTTATGCTCCAGGCTCCGAGTTGTCAGCACAGAGCCCAGTGTGGGGTTCAAACCCACAGACCATGAGCCACCCCCAGGCTCTTTTTTTTTTTTAATGTTTATTTATTTATTCTCTAACGCAGGAGTGAGCAGATGAGCGGCAGAGAGAGAAAAAGAGAATCCCAAGTAGGCCTCACACTCAGGACAGAGCCCTATGTGGGGCTCTATTCCATGACCATGAAGTCATGACTTGAATGGATCTCAAGAGTTAGACCCTCAACAGACTGAGCCACCCAAGGACCCCTCCTATTCTGTTTCCATGGTAACAATGCACAGTTAAGGAGAGATGGAAGAGTTCAGAGGACTAAGCCATGGGCTTGTTGCCCTCCTCCCATCCCCGGCCCCACTACCAATCACAGTCATCCTAACAAGTTCTTTAGCCTTGCGAATTCTTAGTTTCTTTACTTATAAAATAGGAATGATAAGTAGGGTTGTTCTAAAGATTCCATGAAACATGTATACTTTATCTTCTTTTTTTTCTAACTCTTTAAAAAATAATTAAAGCTATTCTCAGCCACCAAGCCACACACACAAAAAAAGGTTGCAGTCAGTTTTGGTCAGTACACCATAATTTGCCAACTCCTGGGTATAGATATAATAGATCACTGAGGGGCGCCTGGGTGGCTCAGTCGGTTGAGCATCCGACTTCGGCTCAGGTCATGATCTCACGGTTCGTGGGCTCGAGCCCCGCGTTGGGCTCTGTGCTGACAGCTAGCCTGGAGCCTGATTCGGATTCTGTGTCTTCCTCTCTCTCTGACCCTCCCCTGCTCATGCTGTCTCTCTCTCTCAGAAATAAATAGAAACATTAAAAAAAATAGATCACTGATACCAGGTACCTGATGGGAGGCAAAGCATGTGGTCTTAGAACAAAACAAATCTAACTGGCCCACACAAGGGCAGTCTTCCACTCTACTAAATCAACTACCACTCTGTAAGTAATTAAAGTTCAAGCTAACTCGGAAATCCCAATTTCTGAACTATGCTGACCTACTGCGTGGACACACACCTGAGCTCCTGCAACCCAGAAAAGTGAACGAAAAGGCAGTCGTGCAAAGTGGAGGTATTAAAACTGGGTAAGACCTTAGTATACTTGAGTTGCCTCTTGCAGTCTACGAAAAACACAGTGCTCCAAAATGGAGACCACACTCTTGTCCTTGGGTAGCAGCCCGACACTGGATGCAACTCTGTCTCTAGAGGACTGAGCCCACTCTACACACGTGCTCTTGTGCATGCGCATGCCACACACACTCACCCACCTCTCTGGGGCCTCAAGAACTGCCTTCTTGGAACCCTTTATCAGACACATCTTAGATGACTCACCAACTAAGTTTAACCGCTCAACTTTTAAAAACAATGGGTGGGACTGCTCTCCTACGCTTGCCAACCGTTTAGAAAACAGGCACTCGTTTTAAGCACAACACTAACCACTTTCCTATTTCCCTATTTCTAAAAAGCTTCTTAATCCAGTGAATTTCAATAGAGTTCAATGGCACTGCCACTGTCCTTTCTACATGTATTTCAAATGTTGGCAAGCCTGAATGTGCCATTTCTCCCCTTCCAGAATTATTATTCCCAAACAAGAGGCTCTGATGCCAGTGATTTTCCCTGCCAACTGAAGGACAACAATTTTCTCTTCAGATCATTTCTAAGGAACGGTGACTATAACTCGAAGAATTTTAAAAACAAGTAACTGATTGACAAGAGGGTAGATGAATGTGACTATACTGATGGGCCTCCCAGGGTCACCGGAAGAGCAGGGCTTCCCTCTTGACTTCCTCTTTAATCATACCATTTTTATATCACAAGATCCAGTGTGGTCTTTCCTCAGGAGGCAGAGAACTGCCTGGTTAGGAGTGCACAGGGGAAGACAGCTTAACATTTACAAGGAAGAACTTGATAAATATCACACAGACCATCCTTGTTACTGTGATCTTCTTGGTGACTGTGAATTTTTGGGAATCTACATAAAGTAACAAAGCGATGGCGGTTCTTGAACATGCAGAGTACATATTTGCGAAGCTATGCTGCAATCTCACCTCAATTCACAGAATTTGCTGGAAAAGATGTAGACTTCAGAGCTATGCTGAGGCACTTGTTTAAGAATGCAAGCCTCCTGATATCAGGAGAAGCCCATTTTTAGTGACAGGATAGTTATGATGAAATACCTAAAAGACGTGAACAGGACTTAGGGCACTGTGCTGATGGGTCTAGGGCTCTAATTCCATTTCTGTCTTCCCTTATGTAGGCTCAATTGTAAAACACTGAATTTAAAGAGAGAAGGCCCCTGGAAGTCTGAACTTGGTTTACAGAGATCCTTATATTTTAGATTTACCCTCATTGGCATGGCTATTTACTGGTTTGTTTGTAAACACTGTAATTATAGGTAATAGAATGTTGTATCTTTTTGGTGGAAGGATAATGACAAATGGTCCACAAAGGTAAATATTAAGAAACAGACAGAGAGAATTCACCTACACTTGAGGCAAACACTTAACCACAAAGTGAAGGTAATTGCTGTAAACAAAAAATGACAATTACTGTCCTTTTTGCAAGTAGCAATTTAACAACAAATGCTCTTTTAGCAATGCAATACCAAACTCTTACAGTATTTAACAAGCTCTGAACTATTTAGAATTTTCAAATGAAGGAGGCAATCCCAGGAAAGTAACCAAGTAACCACTTGGTGGTGAGTCTTGTGCTAACCTTGTTATTATCATTACAACTCCACAGCCCACTTCAAATTTAAGGGTGAACTAAGCGTTTCGGTTGATATTTTCCCTCTGATAAGTCTGAAATAATCATGAGAGCCCTTGTTCTGCCCTAAAGCCTTGTTTTTGGTTTTGCAAAATCTAATTCTCATATATTCATTCATTCGTTCATTTCAATGAAAATTTATTGAGAATCACCTTATATGCAAGCAACTATTCTAGATCTCGTTGGGGCAGAGGAGATGATTTGAACAAGGAAGAATCAGACATTAATCCTTCCCTTGTAGGGCTCAGAGTTCAACAGTGAAGGTAAAATATATGCCTGACTAATGGAAGTAATACTTGCAGTTAGAAAGGTAGAGGTTCCACCGGAAAGAGAAGGGAGGGAGAGCTTCCCCTCCACGTAGGAGGATCGGGGAAATATTTTTGGAGATGGCATCCGACTAGGCCTTATAAGCCTATCAGGATTCAGAAGCACAGAGACGGGCACGAGAATAGGGAGGTAGAAAAACAAAGGTGACGAGGACAGTGCAGGTGGCCTTTACAGAAAAGAAGGTGGTTAGTGTGGCTGAAAGGGAGGCAATCTGAAGGGAGATGGGGTTGAAAATATAGTTTGGAATGGTGGTACAGCACCAATGGCTTATTTTTGCTCTCGTGGTCTAAACATCAATACTGAAAATCTGTTTTTCCTCAAATTTCCTGTAGTCAAAAGGGAAAAAAAAAAGTTTTATTGCCTTGGTTTTAAGTTCTCTACCACACAAGGTGTCTTTCCAACTAGATTCATCCACCAAAAACACATGGTAGAAGAGACAATACAGGGGCACCTGGGTGGCTCAGCTGGTTAAGCATCTGAATCTTGGTTTCAGCTCCAGTCATTATCTTACAGTTCATCAGTTCGAGCCCTATATCAGGCTCTGTGCTGACAGCTTGGAGCCTGCTTGGGATTCTCTCTCTCTCTACCCTTCCCCTGCTCACATTCTTTCTGTCTCTCACAGGATAAATAAATAAACAAACTTTAAGAAAGAAAAGGGGCACGTGGGTGGCTCAGTTAAGCATCCAATTTCGGCTCAGGTTATGATCTCACAGTTCGTGAGTTCAAGTCCTACATCAGGCTCTGTGCTAACAGCTTGGAGCCTGGAGCCTGCTTCGGATTGTGTGTCTTGCTCTCTCTCTGCTCCTCCCCCACTTGCGCTCTGTCTCTCTCTCAAAAATAAACAAACATTATTAAAACTTTAAAAAAAAAAAGAAAAGAAAATACAAAGAGTTTAAACTTTGCACTTCCACTCCACCCCAGACACCGTGTCACCCTCCAGAATATCCGCTGTTGACAGCTTGCTTGTGTGCCTTCCTGACTAGTCCTGACACGGTCTCACTCCCTGCTTACTTCCACCCAACATTCAGGGTTTTTTTTTTACATAATAATATTCCTGGAAAATTTTTCCATACCAGTTTACTGGTATAAAATATAAATCTAGTTTACTCTTTTACATAATAGTCTAATATTTTATGGAATGACTATGATTATGTAAGCAATTCCCTAATGATGAACTTGGTATTATCTGACTTTGCTAGTACTTGGTTTCTAACTCTCAGTAACAAAATTTAAATCTCTGGAAGAATTCAAGGGCTCATGAAGACAGTGGGGAATCTTAAATAGCACATGAGGGGGCACCTGGGTGGCTTATTCGGCTGGGCGTCCTACTTCAACTCAGGTCATGATCTCATGACTCGTGGGTTCGAGCCCCACGTCGGGCTCTGTGCTGACAGCTAGTTCAGAGCCTGGAGCCTGTTTCAGATTCTGTGTCTCCCTGTCTCTCTAACCCTCCCCTACTCATGCTGTCTCTCTCAGAAATAAATTAAAAAAACATTAAAAAAATTTTTAATTAAAAAAAAACATTAAAGAAAAAAATAAATAGCACATGAGGCCAAGTCAGGAGTAGATATGACAAATATGAAGCAGTTTAGAAGGTATATTGGTTTTATAATATACTTTAGGCCTATACTTTATTGGCTGTGACCAGGAACTTGACCACCACTGATCTACCATTTGGTGCACTTGATATTGGAAAACTGTTTCCATTACAATAAGGGTAATGGTTCTTGGTGAAACAGAGTAAAATAATCCAGGAATACTGACAGATTAAACAAGATGACTTTATTTGTTTATTTTTTTATTCCAAGATTTTATTTAAATTCAAGTTAGTTAACATATAGTACTGGTTTCAGGAGTAGAATGTAGTGATTCATTACTTACAAATAACACCCAGTGCTCATCACAAGTGCCCTCCTATACAAAGTGATTTTAAAGCTAAAATATTAATTTGTAAGTATCTATTGATAAGAATAAAATTTCTCTTGTGATGTACATAATAATGCAAATTTGATTTCTGAAGAAAGCATCACTAAAAGGCAGTGTAGTGTTTTATCCCTTTTTTCAAATGTTTATTTTGAGAGACAGAGAGCACACAATGGGGGAGGGGCAGAGAGAGGGGAGGACAGAGGATCCAAAGCAGGCTCTGTGCTGACAGCAGAGCGCCCAATGTGGAGCTCAAACTCATGAACCATGAAATGATGGCCTAAGCCAAAGTCGGACATTTCGACTGTACCACCCAGGCACCCAAGCAATATGTAGTTTTTAGTTTTATAGTATATAGTTTTATATCAAACAGGCACTAGAGTCAAGAAAGCCTGGATGGAACCCTGGTTCCCCAGCTTGCTCAGTTGTTATTAAGACTCAGTTACTTCATCTGTAAAATGGAGCTAATACTTCTGAGTGTTGATGGAGATTAAATGATATAATATGGCAAGTGTTCAATAAATGTTAACCATTATTTAGTGCTTACCTTATTAATACTTCAGCAAATACTTACTATATAGTGGTATTATATACCAGGTGTTACATTACATCTCTCTCTTTCTCTCTCTCACATACACACAACACCCCCGCCCCAACAACATTCTCTCTCTCATAGCAGCCCTATGAGGTTGGTACAGTAAATGTCTTCTTGAGTGCCACTTTTCAAAGTGTGTTTTTAGCTATTTATCTTTTTCATCCTTATAGCCATAGAAAATAGAAAACAAGACTAAAAAAAGTCTAGAATTATAATGAACCACAATAAAATTTAAGCTATTGTCTATATAGACTGTTACGTTGTTTTAGAATTATATTTCAAACAGATGGTTTAAAAACACACTGTTTACCATAAATGACGACATCACTGAGGTCTCAGAAGTATCCTGAATTACTCCTTTTTCATGGTTTATACCTAAGGGTTACATTATTAAAATAATAATAAACAATAACACCTGCTAAGAAGTTATAGAAAAACCTAAAGCATTATCAGATTTATTGCTTTATCAGATTCTGTATAGTTTAACACTTACTCATTTAACTACTCTCTCATTTAACTACTGCTATGAGGAGATGATACGTTCTAAAGAATAGATTTCTACAAAATGTCTGCCTTTAATAGATATTTTTAGAAATGTAACTTTCCAAAAAAAAAAAAAGAAAGGAAGTAAAGAAATGTAACTTTCCTGTCTTGGGTTGGAGTGAAATAATAAAATAAAATAAATAAAATAAAATAAAATAAAATAAAACCTGCCATTCTTCCATGCTAATATTTACTTTTGATATCACTTTGGCTATGATGGAGTTAAGGAGAAGGTATGTAAAAAAAAATCAGTAGTAGAAAAGGAAATTGCAGGTGGAAGATTTTTCAGCACCCATTGCATTTTCCTTGGATGCCCAATCTTAGGAAAATTCAATTTAATGGGTGCATTTTACCCTGAGACACTTGTACCTCAGCACATTCCCAAACTGCTGCCTCAGGGTACAGCCCCATTTGGTTCTCGAGAGAGAACACCTACTGTCAGAACAACAGTAACCTAAGATTCCCCACTCCTATACCTCTTGTTCCTCAGATGGAATTACAGGGCTTCCGAATTCAGGAAAACACAAAGCTGAACTGTATTCTTACACTAAGGCAGAGTTCACTGAATCCAACTGAATCAGATGTGTGTTAAACAGGGATGACAGCCATTATGGCTAGGTCAAAAAAAAAAATGAGCCCCAAACTCCTCCAAGTAAAAGAAATCACTCCCGCAAGTTTTCAGATGACCCCAGTGAAGAGCTCCGCACCCAGCCTCAGGGAGACTCGGAGGAGCCTTCCGGCTGCTTTTCTAAAGAAGTTTGGACAGGCTTGGACTCTTTTTCCATGTTGGCTAATATGAGTCTGGAACAGGGCCTTGTACCAGATGAAATATCTTGATCCTGCCAACTGCTTCTTGGCTTTGAGCAGCTGTAGGAGCAGCTGGTTTTACAACACACAGAGTGAGTCTTGTTCTAAGGCAAGAGAGGTCTAAGGTTTGTGAAAAACTTGTAGGTTTGGGTCTTTATACAACTACCTTTATGAGCTTTCACTTGATGGTTTATTCTGTTGTGCCTGCTATTCATGCATCCTGCAAATAACCGAACGATGTATAATAATTTTATATAGGGGAAGTCTTCCTGCAACTGTAAGAGTCAAGTTTTTCCCATTCCTTGCTTCAGTCGGAAACTAGAGAGTCATGAGACAAGAGATCAATTATCCCTGAATCACCATAATTAAAAATCAACTGAATTCTAGGAATGGTAGATTGAATATGAGAACTTACTCTTGTTCCCTCCTAAAAGCATGAGAGGAGACAATAATAACAAAATTTCAGAACTGGAAAGCAGACAAAGCTGAACCTTAAACTGGCAGTGGAGAAGGTCAAGACGAATCTAATTTTCACCAAAGGGCTTTCCCCAAAGGCCCTGCTGATAGCACTACTGGAAATAGGGAACACTGGAAGGGATGAGCTAGAATAAAGGGGCTCTTTAAGAAATAGTGGATTCCCCAGACCAGTCACCTATTCTGAAAAGCTGGGTGACTGCTCTTCTTCCATCTGGCAGAAGTATATACCTGAAGATTCATTCTCTGGAAAGTATAAAATATAGGTCTCTGGGTGAGGGACTCAACACAGCTTGTCGAGGAATGAGTACTGTCACAAAAGCTGGGATTCGGTGAACACATGCGATTGAGATATTCACCCCAACCCCTTCCCCCAACATGGTTCCCAGAAAGACGGCAGAAATGCTCAGCCTTCCGGGCAGATGCTGGGGGATCTGAAACAGCCAAGGAGTTACTGTCACTGGCGGTTTCCCAAGTAAAGTGCTGTGGACAACCCTTTAAGTGAAGCTATTGCCAACAAGCCCCCCACTCACATGTGCCAGGCTTGGATTAGCCTGGATTCCCCCGTCCCTTATTTTTAAATACAACAGACAAAGAAGGACCACCTGATATCTGAGGAAAGCTTCTAAAATGAAAGACAGAGTCCAAAGCAAACAGACAAACCAAAAATGAACTTGCACTAATAGGATACAATCGGCACAATTCAGACTGTGGGGAACTCTATAGGACAAATGGCCCAGTTTCTTCAACAAATATGTGGCACAGAAAAAAAAGGAGAGAGAAAATTGGGGGAACCTATAGATTAAAAGAAATTGAACACATATCAACCAAATGCACTATATGGACTTTATTTGAATACTGATTTGGAAAATCCAATTGGTCTTTTTCAAATGAGATAAATGGGCAATTCAAATATTGTTTGGTTATTTGATGATACTAAGAAACTGTTGATAATTTTTAGGTATGAAAAATTATGGTTATGTTTTAATAATCCATATATATATATATGTATATATAATGAGAAATATACCAAGATATTTATGGATGAAATGATATGAGAGCTGGGATTTGCTTTGAGACAATGGAGGTGAGGGGGATGATTAAACAAGTGAGGCCAGGAGATGAAGGGAACATGGGAATCTCTTATACTATTCTTTCTACTTTATGTTTAAAATTTTCCATAACAGAGGAAAACTGTCATTAAAATCCTTGGAGAAGACACTGAAATCATAAAACAAAATAATACAATATCAAAAAGGAACATTCCAAGAACTTTTAAAAGCTCCTGTAAATAAAAAAATAATAACAGAAATAATATCAGTAAAGAGCTGGGAAAAAATTTGAGCACATATTTCAGAAACTACAGCGAAAAATTATAGAAGTGAAAATTTTAAAAAGGAATAAAAATTAGAGGACAAGTCCAGAAAGGTCTAGATTCTGGGGAGCAGTTCCAGAAAGAGTGAAAAGGGAAAAGAGGAGGAAGAAATTCATTAGCACAATAATGTATATGAAAATGTTCCCTGAGGCACCTGTGTGGCTCAGTCGGTTAGGCTTCCAACTTTGAACTTTCGCTCAGGTCATGATCTCGTGGTTTGTGGGTTCCAGCTCCACCTTGGGCTCTGTGCTGATAGCTCAGAGCCTAGAGCCTGCTTCTGATTCTGTCTCTCCCTCTCTCTCTGCCCCTCCCCTGCATGCAGTCTGTGTCTCTATCTCTCTCTCTCTGCTCCTCCTCTGCATGTAGTCTGTCTGTCTGTCTCTCTATCTCAAAAATAAACATTAAAAATTTTTTTAAGAAAAGAAAAGGATGTACCAACAGCCTAACACAATGAATGAAAACAGGCCCACATCAAGACACATTATTGTAAAACTGCAGAACATGGAGGACAAAGAGATTCAACAAATTTCCAGAAACAAAATAAAATAAAACAAAAACCCTGGCTATATAGACAAGATCAGGAATCAGGAGGATATGGGACTTCACACCAGAAGAGACCAGAAAACAATGGAGCAATACCTTCAAAATTCTGAAGGGAAATTACTGCCAATATAAAGTTCTATATCCAGCCAAACTGCTAATCAAGGGTGAAGGTAGAATAAAGTATGTTGCAAACATGGAGGCCTCAAAAAATTATTTCTATTCATTCCTTCTCAGCAACAAAAGTAAGAAAGAAAATCCAGAAAGAAGAAGAAATGGAACACGGGGAACAAGGGACCTAGCAGGGAAGAGAGGTAAAGGGGATTCCCAGAATGGTGACAAAGACAGATTCCAAAATAAAAGTCTGTTCTCTCTGCTTCAGTTCCCTCACCCATCAAGCAGGGAAGTAGTAATAGTACCTATCTCATAGACTTGCAAGGATTCAGCAGAGAACACTTAAGAATTCTTAAGTTACCATCATTAAAGAACGGACTCTTCACTATGTTAACACAGAACTAACTACTTGCTATACTGCAGTAACTACCAAAAAAAAGTAAATCAAAGTAAAACACATTTCTGAGCTGAACATATTTCCAGCTTTGGAATAACTAAAATTAGTCACAGAACCATAGGATTTCAGAGGTTGGCAGGGTTCTGAGATTTTTCTAGGGCAATTTCCTTGTTACACAGCCATTTAGAAGAGGAGTTGGGACTAGCAGTCAGGTGTCTCTTGCCACTGCTCTGAAAACCACAAGCACAGCTACACAAGCCTCAGAGGGTCAGAGTTCCACAAAGAAATATTTTGTCTAACTCTTATCATTTTACCCTAAGACCTGGCACCTGGCCCAAGATACATTAGCAAAAAGGCCATATAGCAAGATCCACCCAGGGCAATAAAGAGAAGAGGCTACAGTTGGATTTACTGAGTTAGGTGGACAATAAAGAAATGTATTGAATTCACTGTCCTATACAGAGTTTTCATTCTAAGAAGGACATCTTTAGTGATTTACACATAAGAGTATTAATCCCTAGGGGTGCCTGGGTGGCTCAGTCAGTTGAGCATCCAACTTTGGCTTAGGTCAAGATCTCATGGTTCATGAGTTCAAGCCCCACATCAGGCTATGCTGACAACTCAGAGCCTGGAGCCTGCTTCAGATTCTGTGTCTCCCTCTCTCTCTGCCCCTCTCCAGCTCATGCTCTATCTCTTAAAAATAAATACAAACATTTTTTAAAAAAATTTATAAGGAGTATTAATCCCTAGTGCTCACCACTATGGCACAGCATGGTCAGTACTCACTGATCCCTGAATAATGGAATGGGTAACTATGAGCTTTCATCGCAGTTTTCTAAATTCTAAAGGTATACACACAGTTTGTAGGATTACTAGCCATACTGGTCACTGCTTCCAAGGAAATGATGATCCTATCTAAATGATCCAGTGATACAGACTACTCAGCATGGCTAACAAAGACGTGAGTGTAGTCTTGGGGGGAAAAGGCTGGGAGAAGAGAATTTTCTCCTTGCCTCATCAGGCAAAACACCCCTGATGCTCCTTAGAGGCTTGAGAGGGGAATCAGGCTGGGTGAGAATTTTCCTGGTATAAATTCTATGATCTGTTTTCATCTTGTTCCAACTAAAAATAAGCTCTCTGTACATTTGCAGAAAACCCCATTCAACAGTGTGAGAAAAAGTTATTTAAAAACGACACTGCCTAATTTCTTTTAACTAACTCTCAGAGAAAAGTACATGCTAATTTCTCATCTGTGCTTCTTGGCTCTTTATTACAAACGAATTTGCGATCACCTTTGGTTATAGTACATGTTCCATTGCAATCCAAATACCGAAGTGGCGACTGGCTAGATTAAACACCTCTTAATATTCTGACCTTTTAGCTGAGATTTAAAGTGACAAGTAAAGAATCCAAAAATACCAAAAAATGCTATTTTGAAATCTTTTAATCCTTTTTATTAATGCTTATTTTGGTGTTTTTGATTAATGAAAAGATTTTCTCCTTCTACTTTCTTATAAACATTAGGTGCAACTTGGACAATCATTTCAATAAACAATATAAAAGTATGTACTCACAACTTAGCCAAGTTAGTAAAAACATAAAATGAAATAAAAACTACTTGGCAATATTTCCAATTTCTTCTGTACACGAACAGGAACATACAGAAAATACAGTTTTAAAATGGAAAGCACGGCACTGTAAACACTCACAGAAAAAGTAGAATTCCGGTGTTTGCCAGGGCAAAGGCGAGTCCCAGAATCCCACTGCCCATAATGGCATTGCTTAGGTTAAAAACAGACATGCCTAAGGAGGTTGTTCCTGGAATCTAAACACAGACACAAACATAAGCAAAACTGTCCCCAAGAAAGTTCATCATGTCAAAGCCTTTAAAGCACTGTTAGGAACCAATGCAGAAATAAAATTCAATAAATACTTCTTTAGTGGTCTAGTTATTTTTCAAAATGTGTTTCAGGAGAAAATAAACAGGATCCATGGAATATCCTGATGAATATAAATAGCTATGCTTTTGGTATGATGCTACATGAATTAAAAACACCTGTCCCAACTTATGTGATTAAAACAAATAAGCAGACTTTTTATAATGACACTTACATATTCATCACACTTCTTTTTTTCCAAGTGGCTGTTAGTGAGACTTCTTCTACTTTCACGATCAGAAATAAACTTGCTGTAAAGACATGTAGAATAATTGCATTTCACAATAATGACTGAAGATTAACATTATTACTAATCAAAACATCACACAGGAAAAGTTATCAGTTGATTACTTAAGAGTTTACAGCCCTATTCAACCACCTTTCTGTTTTGTTTTGCTTTGTCCATGCCAGTGTTACTTGTCTACGCTCTTGTTTTACCAAATAAACTTTAAGTGTTCCCAGGGCAGACACTGCTTCATTTGTTTTTATACCCCTCACTCTCCTTTGGACAAAACACTATTAATAGCAGGTGCTCATCCTGAAATGAAATCAAAGAGAACCATAAATCAAAAAGAACTATAATCTTGAATCGTTCCAATACTAATAAATGACTATACACAATGTAAGTTAACTTTTATGTTTTCTCTAACTGATAATTAGGTAATAAGGATACTATAAAGCTGGCATTTATTTTGTTTTTAATGTTTATTTTTGAGAGCAGGGTAGAGACAGAGAGAGAGAGAGACAGAGAGAGACAGAGAGAGAGAGAATCCCAAGCAGGCTCTGCGCCATCAGCACAGAGCCCAAAGTGGGGCTTGAACTCACAAATCATGAGATCATGACCTGAGCAGAAATCAAGAGTTGGATGCTCAACGGACTGAGCCACCCAGGTGCCCCCAAGAATTTCCATTATTTTTAAGTCAAGTGAAAAGCCCCAACACTTTCAAAGAAACCAAACCAAACACCAATAAACAGCCTGTGATGGCAGAATTAAGTTCCCAGCCTGGTGGCACTCCTCAGAGCTGGTGGCAGAGGACTGGTGGGCGAGGTATGGGCCGCAGGCACCTTGACACCAGGGTCATTCAGTACGGTCAAACATTCTGCAATGTAAAGGGATAAAGAACAAAGTCCCTGCATGATTGCTGGGGCTTTTCTGCAGAACTTCTGCAGGATGAGTATGATGAAACTGACTTACAGTATTAAGTAAGTTACAGTAATAAGTAACCACTAAAAAGCACATTAGAAAACATTGTGTGTCAAGTATCACCCTGATACTGCCTCTTCCAGTCTATTTTCTGCAGAGGTGAAGCTTAATAGGTTTTCTCAAAAATGTTCACTAGCTCCCCCACTGAAAAAGCTTCAAGTACGGTTTCCTTGTACTGCTTAATTTAATTTTGTCTCAATGTCCCAATCTTAGCTCCCCCTGCTCTTCAAAATGATCTTCCCAAGAGGAATAAGGACTGAGATAAGAGAACAGAGACTGAAAAACAAGTACAGTTGACCCTTGAACACAGGGGTTAAGAGTGCTGACCTCCTGTGCAGTTGTAAATCTGTGGGGAAATAGGTTCTACTTACATAAATGGTTCTACTTACATAAATTTCTATTTCTTACATAGAAAAAAGCTTAGGGCGGAAAGCCGCCACCACAGGGCAAAATCACCCAAGGTTAGCTAGCAAGATATTGTAATGGGATCATGAGTAACTTGTTATATCACTTGCAGGAAATTACTTTCCATCTGACGCCAATATACTATTGTGCTTTGATCACAAATTCCACTTGCCCCCCAGATCCTTTGCTTCTTACACACACAAGTTAATGATTACTGTCTGATTGTTTTCTCCATGTCCACGTGTGTGAGATATGGTTTTCTTCATGCTCACCATGTGGGTAATATCCTATGAGCTCAATAAATATGGAGACAAAACTCTTGTCTCCTCTCAGATATTAGCCTCTTTCATATTCAATTCTGCATCCACTCTCTTGCTGGACAAGAGAGAACTCCAGACTCATAATCTGTGACAGAAATCCATGTATAACTTTTGACTCACCCAACACTTAACTACTAATAGCCTACCGGAAGCCTTACTGATAACATGAACAGTCAACACATATTTTGTATGTTACATGTATTATATACTGTATTCTTACACTAAAGTGAGCTAGAGAAAAGAAAACTGTATTAAGAAAATTATTTCCAGGGAGCCCTGGGTGGCACAGTCAGTTAGGCATCCAACTCTTGGTTTTGGCTCAGGTCATGATCTCATGGTTTGTGAATTTGAGCCCTCCATCCCTCAAATCCAATTTGAGCTTTGGATTCTCTCTCTGTCCCTCTCTCTCTGCCCTTCCCTGTTCTCTTTCTCTATCTTTCTTTCAGAAATAAATAAGGAAAAACTTTTTAAAAATAAAAAAAATTATTTGCAGTACTGTACAGTATTTACTAAAAAAACTGGACCCATGTAGTTCCTGTTGGAAACCTGTTGTTTGAGGGTCAACTTTAGTATGAATCCACGCTCTCCTCAGGAGACTCTCCTGTCAGCCAGTGCCATCCTGCCTATTCAAAATGCATTTTTTTGGTAAAGATTTTTTTTTAAGTTTATATATTTATTTTGAGAGAAAGAGAGCACCACCCAAGCACCTCTGTCCTCCCAGTTCAAAGCCCTCATCCTCCATGAGTCTTCTTATACTCTAGTCTGAATGGAGTTTTCTGACTCTGACCTATTTACTATTTTTCTGTGGCACAGACTGAGCCATGAGGTCACTTTGCATCCCAAGTGGTTATGTGGTGTCCTCACTCCCTCTCCTTCCAAATGTACCTGGCCCGTGCAGTAGCAACTCAGAAGACCCTCCATATCCAAATATGCATCTTCTTTTTAGGAATTATGGAGTAGCTTAGGCTGCAGGGAAATCTAGCTCAGTAAGAATGAAGTACTGAAAGAGAGCCTCTTTATTCTCTTTGTGTTGTTCCAAATATTTCTCCTCTTTAGTTTTTATATCTTTGTATTTCTGTACACTATTATTTAAAAACAAATAAAACCAATCTTTTTTGTAATGGAAAAGCCTATTCAAAATAACTGGGTCATGCAGCTTATTACAAGTTTCTGTTATCTCACCATTTAAAAAATGCAATTGCGTGTTAAAAAGCACTGACCTCTGGCAAAGAAATTGAAATAAAATTTCTATTTACTGAACTATGGGTGAGGCTGCCTTTGACATATGGAGTCAGATGATAAAAGTATTATTAAAAAAGAGTTTCCACAGGGTCGGTCTGTACCCACAAAGCAGAATTCAACCAACTCTTAGGTAGCCAGTTGTTCTGCTAACAAAACAAAACAAAACAAAAACCTACAGTGGCTGTCGTGGTGACCTTCAATAGACAAAGCCTTAAAGAGGATGTAGGCGTTATACTGAGGTAGTGTGAAAGGAGGCGAGAAATATAGAGCAGTTATTTAAAACCAAAAATAAATCAACAACATCAACAATCCAATTAAGGATGGGCTGTTCAACAAGAAGATAATCTTCCTATTGTAATCTCTACCAATCAGGTCCTTAGTAGATTATAGTGTTTCATTTGAAGATTCGTCACACAAAAGAGATGAGTGGTTGAACTTAAATGACCTTTGTGAGTTCCTTCCCTGAAATGCTAACAATCTATTGAAAAGGAAAAGGAAAAAAAGAACAGAAGGAAAGAAGCATGTAACAAAGAGACTGGAAAACATGAAAGAATGAAAGACCCGGGGAAGGCATTTCAAGAGAAGAGTGATACAGATGGCCAACGACACATGAAAAGATGATCAACATCACTCATCATCAGGGAAATGCAAATCAAAACCACAATCAGACATCACTTCACACTTGTCAGAATGGTTAAAATTAAAAAACACAAGAAACAGTAAGTGTTGGTGAAGATGTGAAGATAAAGGAACCCTTGTGTACTGTTGTGGGAATGCAAGCTGGTGTAGCCACTGTGGGAAACAACAATATGGAGGTTCCTCAAAAAGCTAAAGATAGAAATACCATATGATCCAGTAATTCACTACTGAGTATTGACCCAAAGAAAATGAAAAACACTAATTTGAAAAGATATTATGCACCTCTATGTTTACTGCAGCATTATTTACAATAGCCAATTTACGGAAACTACCCCAGTGTCTATCCACAGATGAATGGATAAAGAAGATATGGTATATATCTACAATGGAATATTTCTCAGCCCACAAAAAAAAAAGAATGAAATCTTGCCATTCACAACAACATGAATGGTCCTAGAAGGTATTATGCTAAGTACAATGTCAGTCACAGAAAGACAAATGCTGCATAATTTCACTCATATGTGGAATTTAAGAAACAAAACAAACGAATAAAGAAAAAAGAGACAAAAAACAGATCTTAACTATAAAGAACAAACTGATGGTTACCAGAGGGCAGGTGGGTGGGGGAATGGGGGAAATACGGCGTGGGGCTCAAAGAGTGCACTTACTGTAATGAACACTGAGTAATGTACAAAATGCATACAATTGTTGAATCACTATATTGCACACCTGAAACTAATGTAACATTGTATGTTAACTATACTGGAATTAAAAAATAAATTAATGAAAAATTAAAAAAAAATAAAAAGACTGAGATGTAAACAAAGCCTTACTTGATGGGTCAACTCTACTGAGAGAAGAGAAGAGAAGAGAAGAGAAGAGAAGAGAAGAGAAGAGAAGAGAAGAGAAGAGAAGAGACGAGAAGAGACGAGATAAGACGAGACTTTAACTGGAACAGCAGCCATTAAAGCAAGGAAAGAATCTTCTGACATGAAAATTGAACACAAGAAGTTATGGAATCTTCTTTCCTAAGGTTTAGACAAGATAATTAAATTTTCAAGAGTCCTTCCAAGTGATACATATTTAGTACACAAACTCTGAAAGATACAGAGGGACCAAAACAAAGGCTGGTGCAGGATATAGTGACAAGAGTTGCCCCAGATTCTTTTAAGAAAAATCTTAATAAGACACTCAAATTTTGTTAGGTGCTTCTGGGGTCATAACAACACTAACTCTACAATGAGATGAGAACAATGGTAGATAGATACTAAAATACACGAATATTTGCATGGATATAGATAGGATAATCAACTAATATTTCAACAACTTTAATATTTCAACAGCTTTAAGGTAACAATAACCAGTCGCCATCCAAAACTTTAAGTGGTGTTGTTATTCCTTGGGGTGGAGAAGACAGAAGTGCTTGCCAAAGAAAGAGGATTGCACTATTATTGATACAGACTTTTCTCATACTAAAAGGCTCACTATTGCCAGACACTGCCAAGTACTTTACATGGCTTTTCTTCTCTATTTTCACAATAATAACATGCATTTGTACTGTTATTAGCTCCACTTTAGAGAAATTAAGTAACTTGACCAAGTCACATTGATAATAACTAAAACTGTTGAGCCAGGATTTGAACCCAAGCTGGCTGAATACAGAGCCTGAATTCTTAACCTACAAACAGTATAACAGTATCGCACTTAATATTCCCCAACGATCCCATGAGGTAAGGCATCATTATTATCCCTGTCCCACAGGGATGGCACTAAGGCTCAAAGCACAAGATCGCACAAGATGTATTGATCGAGCCAGAATTCAATACAAGTCTAAATCCAAACCATGCACTAACTGTTCTTTGTCTGTGTGTGTGTGTATGTCTTTCTCTCTCTTTCTTATTTAACAAATATTTTGTAACATCCACCCTTTACCAGGCGCTATTATCATATCATACCACTACAAGGTATAAGAGATACAAAGATGATTAAGATGGCTCTTTCTCTCAAGAAGCTTACACCTAGAAAGAGTCAAGAGCTTGCTACCACTAAAGTGTGGTCCGTGGATCAACAAGGTTTCCAGGTGTTTCATATACATGTTAAAATATCAGCACTATTGGTCTAGTGGACATTTGGAAAGGTACAGACTTCCTTGCTGTTTCAGGTACAGACTTCCATGACTACAACCCAAAAATTAGGGCATGAAAGAAAACAACTGAACTGGAATAAGGGCAGGTCTCCTAATAGCCAAATGGCTCTACTCTATTCTTTTTAAATTTTATTTTCATTTTCCTTAAATAATTTGTCAAGTTGGTTTACATATAACACCCAGTGCTCATCCCCACAAGTGCCCTCCTCCATGCCCATCACCCTCNCACACCCTTAACTAAACTTAAAAAGATGATTCTTTTTTTTTAAGTTTATTTATTTATGTTTTGAGAGAGACAGAGACAGTGCAAGTTGGGGAGGGGCAGAGAAAGGGAGGAGATAGAGAATCCCAAGCAGGATCCTTGCTGCCAGCACAGAGCCTGATGTAGGGCTTAAGCTCATGAAACCGTGAGATCATGACCTATGCCGAAACCAGANCCCACACCCTTAACTAAACTTAAAAAGATGATTTTTTTTTTTAAGTTTATTTATTTATGTTTTGAGAGAGACAGAGACAGTGCAAGTTGGGGAGGGGCAGAGAAAGGGAGGAGATAGAGAATCCCAAGCAGGATCCTTGCTGCCAGCACAGAGCCTGATGTAGGGCTTAAGCTCATGAAACCGTGAGATCATGACCTATGCCGAAACCAGAAGTCAGATGCTTAACTGACTGAGCCACCGGGAGGCCCAAAAACATGGTTCTCATAGTATCCTGTTGGGGAGTTTCCAGGCAAAGTTATCAGTTACATGCCAGGTAAGGAGAGATCAACATTTGTTTCCAACATTCTCTCTAGCTTCCTAAAAAGTGGCACTGTGACCTAAAAGCTCACTGCTTTGGGAGTTGGCTCTCTTAGATTCATATAGTTGAGCCTACTTTCCTTGCACTAATGTGAAAAAGCCACAATAGGTGTGAAAGGTATTTAGGTACAGCTTTTGCAGGAATCAGGATGGGTATCTTTTTTGGTTTTTTGTTTTTAATTTGCCTTTTTTTGTTTTTTGGCTTCACGTTGTCATATCCTGTTTTTAATTTGAATTCTCCTAGAGCCAGGAATGAAGCAAGATTCATGAACTGTGTCAGTGAAAGAGAGGATATTAAAGAAAGAAATGCCTCACACTGTATTTGCAGCAGCGGAACCAAATTCCACAAAGCAAGCGGTCAGCACCAGCCAGCTCTCCCGCTGTAGCCACTCACTCCCTTAGTCACAGCCTGTGAGGAAGTGAGCTCACCCAGGCAAGGGGCCCAAGCCACGGGCGAGAATGGATGCTTCCAGTCACCACAAGCTGTAACCTCCTCAAAAATTTAGTATTTTCAGTGTAGAAAGCACGATGTTTAAAAATCTGGCTCAGATTCTAAACAATATTATCAATGACTCACTTGAAGGTCCTCAAGGTTTGCACTGCTTTGGGAATGAGGCTTCAATATGAAACCAAAGTGTCCTAGTTGTGAAATGGTTAGAATCCCATGCACCATTAAGTGGAGGTCAGGAGTGACTGCCGAACACTCCAGGTACATAGAGTTTAAAATAGAACTGGTAGAGTTTAATAAAACCAGCAAAGACAATCTTTTTCATTAATGCCCCAGCATTATAGCTGGAGGCAACGGTATAGAGCAGAAGGCCAGGGATTTCTGAGAGACCTGTGTGCGCCCTTGGGCAAGTTACTTTATTTCTCGGAGCCTGAGTTTCCTTATTTGTAAAACACATCTTTAAACTTGTCCTTATTTGCAAAAGAATGCATTGCACAATGTTATAAGGAAAAATGGTTTTACAATATATGTAAAAACACCTGTGCTCAAGAAATGCTCATTATTATTGATAATTACTCAGAAGAGGTGTAAGAAGCAAATTTGAGTCCAATAATAAGAAACATCACAACACAGTGAACTTAGATGATAATGAGGAAGAGTCTGGGTTGCAGACTTAACCTCTAAGAACATTTAAGGAAAGAAAAACGGAGACGAGACAGGGTCGGAACTTCTGAGTTTGTAAATGATGGCAGCTGAGTCCTTTGCTGGACTTCCAATTGCACACCGTATCAGAACACAGAGATTTCCAGAAACACTTTCCACAAAGATGCCTGGTGAGCTGACATGTTTTCATCTTCCTCCATCCCAATTTCCTTCTGACCACCCCCCACCCCCCACCAAATGTGTAGATCGGTGGTGTTCTAATAAGTAGTCGTGTCTACTCCACTTTTTTCACCTGGTCTTTTAGGAGGGCTGCATTCTTCAAGCAAAACACAACACTGAGTCCCAAGCTGGAGAGCTTCCTGCTAAGGGATATCCATATGCGGGCTATAAAATCAGTATGTCAGAGAATGCCCCAGATCACCTTTTTTTAAAAAGACACTGGTCCTGGGGCACCTGGGTGGTTCAGTTAGCTAAGCATCTGCCTTCAGTTCAGATCATGATCTCACAGTTTGTGCGTTTGAGCCCTGCATCGGGCTCTGTGCTGACAGATTCTCTCTCTCCTTTCTCTTCCCCATACTGCTAATGCTCTCTCTCTCTCAAAATAAATAAATTAACTTTTTAAAAAAAGACACTGGTCCTACTCTTCTAACTTAAGAAACACAGGACCCGGGGTGCCTGGGTGGCTCAGTCGGTGAAGCGTCCGACTTTGGCTCAGATCATGATCCCGTGACTCGTGGGTTTGAGCCCCGCATCGGGCTCTGTGCTGACAGCTCAGAGCCTGGAGCCTGCTNTTCAATAAATGGCATCATGAGGGATCAACTATCCAATCTGGAGGTCAAGCAGAAAAGGACAAATCTGTGTTTTGAAATTTAGCAAACACTTTATCCATCAACTGCAAGAGATTAAATCAATCTCTTCAATGAAATCACTCCATGTCGGGGAATTAGGGAATTAAAAACTCATACTTTGGGGATTTGGGTTAATCCACCTAAAACTATATTTCCTCTCTAGAAACGAAAGACTTGCAGAGTTCATATTCTCCCCCACATGGATGACTGGGACTTACAATGGTATATAAGAAGGAAAAGAGTTTCAGCCACACAACATTACAAATTAAGAAGCAGATGGCAGGGCGCCTGGGTGGTTCAGTCAGTTCTGCGGCTGACTCTTGATTTCAGCTCAGGTCATGATCTTATGGTTCATGGCGTCAAACACTATGTTGGGCTCTGTGCTTGGGATTCTCTCTCTCCCTCTCTCTCTGACCCTCCCTTGCTCACTCACTCTCTCTCAAAATAAATAAACTTCAAAAAAATGAAAAAGAAACAGATGCAACCTAAAGAGCAAGGTCTATGCATATAGAGGAGCCTCACCAGGACCATCTTGGAGCCTCACCCCTTGGTGAGGGGACAGGGACCATGGAATGAAGCAGAATGGCAATAAGTCTTTTTATCTCCAATGGCAAACCTTTTGGGATAATATTTTGTCTGCTCCTGAATCCTGTTAAGAGTCAAAACTCCAGGGGCGCCTGGGTGGCTCAATTGGTTCAGCATCTGGCTCTTGATTTTGGCTCAGGTCATGATCTTATGGTTTGTGGGTTTGAGCCCCGCATCAGGCTCTGCACTGACAATGTGGAGCCTGTTTGCGATTCTCTGTCTCTCCCTCTCTCTCTCTGCACCTCGCCCACTCACACACACTCTCTCTCAAAATAAATATTAAAAAAAAAAAAAGAATCAAAACTCTAATGTGCCTAGCTAAGCATCCTAGTATATCCCAAGAAGCATTCTGTGAATTGATAAAATTTTCAGGACCCATAGAAAGTACCTTAGAATGATACCTTTTTAGAAATTTTCTTCTTCTCTTTCCCACAACCAGGCCACACAGTATTCCTTTGTGTTCATACAGACTCACATCTAGAACAAAACTTCCCTGGCTGCAGGATCCTTTACAACTTCCCACAGGGGGATTCCCCCAGTGCTGGGGACCTTCGGTTCTCCTTTGCACCTGTCCTCTTGAGCCTGGACCCCCAAATGAGGGTGGGGAGAACCCTAGACACCAGGCCTGGATGGGGATCCATGGGGCCAGGGTAAACAGACCCTGGAGTGGGGTCCACACCCCCAGAGAGATGGGGGCATCTCTGTCCTCTGCTTGTGAAGACTCTCACTGCCCACTGGCAGTGAGACTGGGGAAGGCAGGCTTTAAAAAAAAAAGGAAAAAAAATACTTCCTAATACCTCAGGTTCTGGGAGCATCACCTGCCTGCAGGACAGGGGAACTCCTGGAAAATAGGAAGCCACGACAGGGAGAGTTGAGGGCCATGTCTGCCAGGAAAACCTGGCAGCTCAGGGCTGATTCTCCTGTCCAGCTAGCAACTGGGCCTCTCTGTTTTCTGTGCCCTCACAGAGCAGCAATGTTTACAATTGCCTTTACTTCAGAAAAGCTGAAGTGCGTTAACACGATCTCTTCCTTGTTGACTCGTTGACCACCTTAATGAAAGCTGCACAGATGGGCTGGCTGGGTAATTTCTAGGAGTCTTGCCAAACTAGGTGTCTCCTGTACAATTTCCTCAGAGTCTGAAGTGACCCTGAGTGATACCACTCAGATAATGCAGTGACACGACAGGGCCTGTAGAAAGTTGATTCACTGGATGGCATTTCCAATTTGGGTTGAGTCCTTTTCTCTCTCCAAATTGGTAGGAAATAGGACCCTAGACAAAAATTTTCTGAGAAGAGGAAAGGTGGACTGATAATAGATCTGGAGTCTCCTGGTTGAATTTCAACTTTCCTAACAATATATACATGTGTGTGTGCATGTATTAAATGCATTAAACAAACCATTTAAATAAATGGACAAAAATGCAAAAAAAGAAAAAGACTAGAGGAAGTCCTGGCTACTAAAATTATGTCAGTATTAGGCAAAACCCAGTACAAAGTTAATCACATAGAATAATTTTTTTCCCCTTTAGCTTAAAGAGAAAATATTTTTTCACAGTTCTGGAGACCAGAAGTCCAAGATTAAGCCATCAGCAAGTTTGGTTTCTCCTGAGGACTCTGTCCACGGCTTGTGGCTAGCTGCCGTCTCTCTGTGTCCTTACATGGTCTTTCCACTGTCTATATGTTGTCTGTGTCACAATCTCCTTTCTTTTTTTTTTTTTTTAGAATAAATTTTTATTGTTTTTATTTTTTAGAATAAATAACCTATCTGAAATCTAACTTGTTCTTGAAAATGAAGACTGAAAAATGGGGTAAATTAACAAAGTTAGTGACACCTCTCACCAAGGCTGAGGTCACATTTAGAATTACTCTCTATTCAATTTACCATTCATTTACTGGGGCTAGATGATGAAGGAGATCTAAAACTTTGAAAAAATCAAATCCAGGGATCTGAGGCAGCTTTGTGGAAAAGTCACACCTGGACTGCCTCTTGAAAAGGAATTTTTTTCTCTGATTCTAAAACTAATACATACTCACTGTAGAATCTTTAGAACAAAGCTTGTAAAAGAAATCCCATCATACAGAGGCGCTTGGGTGGCTCAGTGTGTTGAACATCCAACTCTTGATTTCAGCTCAGGTCACAATCTCACAGGTTCATGATTTCAAGCCCCACATCAGGCTCCACACTGATCTCTCTCTGCCCCTCCCCTTGCCCTCTCTCTCAAAAAGTAAATAAAAGTAAACTTTAAAAAATTTTTTAAAAAATGAAATCCCACCATCCAAATTTGGGCCACTGTTAGATATTGGTGTATTTCTTCTTTTCTTCTTTTTTCTTTATTTCCCTTTCCTTCCTTTTCTTTTTCTCTCTCTAGCTCCCTTTCTCCTTTATTAACATTGGGATTTTAGACTGCTTTTAACCTACTTTTCTTCATGTAGCATTACATTATAAGCATTCTGAAGAAAAATGTTTTTTTAAAACATTAGTTCCTTATTAGTGAATAATATAAGCTGTCATAGAAAAATTACAAAATATATGATTGCAAACGAAGGGGGACACAAGTGAAAAGAAAAGAGTCACCTGCTATCTCAGCAAACAGAGATGATCACTGTACATATACTGGAGTATGACCTTCCAGGGCTTTCCTATGCACATAGATACAGTGCCTGGCACACAGCAGGCACTCAGTAAATACCTGTGAAATGAAGAGAATGAGTACAAATAAAAAACAGATATACATTTACAAACATGGAAATCGTACCACAGAATTTTTAAAACTTTTTTTTTTCACTTAACAAGATATGATCTCCTTTCCTGAGTTACGTCGAAAAAGTAAACACGGGTCTACCCCATTACTACAAACGCTTGCTTATCTGATTGTGCCATAAACTGACATCCAACGTTTACTGCTGGACAGTCACACTGCCTGGCAGACAAGAGACTGAAGTGTAGAGGTGAGGCCTGAGCTGAGACATCTTAGTAAAGGAGAACATGGTCAATGGAACAGAGACAGGAAGTGCAGGCTGAGCTCAAGAAGCAAAAAATTAGTTTCACTGAAATACAGAGGTGATTATTAGATCACATGCAATTAAATAAAAGACCTAATAGAGTCATCGTGTGAAGATCTTGACGTTAGCCCAATCATAATTACTATCTCTCAACTTTTATAATAGCTTATAAATTAAAGTTTACTCAGCATAGAACATCTTTGACCCTTTACCACAACCTTGTGAGGTACTCTTAAGCAAGCATTATCTTGGAATGCTTATTGGTACGTTTTACTAATAGGACCAACATAAAATAAACTTATTCTCTATTCTTCATAGTGTTATATATCAAAGGAGAAGATATACAGAAAATCTTGTCTGGCCTTACATTGCTTGGACCCTATTTAAGCAAGCAAGACCATCCCATATAAAGTGACAGTAAAACATAAAGTATCTGCATAATAGACACCAAACTCTATGGCAGAACAAAGAAAAAATCCAAAAGGATTTCAGAGATATACATACATACCAATGTACAGAAGGAAGGAAGGAAGGAAGGAAGGAAGGAAGGAAGGAAGCAAGGGAGGGAGGAAGGAAGGAAGGAAGGAAGATAAATGGTGCCTGGAGTAATTGCTAAGGTTTTACAAAGAGTTAGGACTTGAACTACATCTAAAAACAGGTGGATTTAGACCAGGGGAGTGGGAAGGCATTACTACCTGGGCCAAATGTACGCAGAACAGCCCTGCGTGACCATTCAGATTAATCTACGTAGAGCAGAGGGAGCAAGGTACGTGTTCTTGAGCAATAGAAATTTTATAGGTTTAGTAAAAGCCAATTAAAAGAAAACCAAACCAAAGAATATACTGTAACTTAAACAATGTCCAAAATCACTTTTGGGGATAAATACAATTTCGATTGTATTTATCATGTACATGTATTTATTCATGTACTTTGTGGTGGATCTTGCTCAATAGTTGTTCCAACTTATTTCTAGTCCAGTTCTGTAGATGATGGAAAGTTGATGGCATCCTTTCTGCTGGTACAATTCTAGCAGGTACAGCAGAGAGTTCTAAAGCCAACAGTGTGGCTATGGATTCCTGATCATCCGATGTGGCTCAAGCGATGTGTTCCTGGAGCATGCATTTGACACAACGAGAGAAAGTGGCTTCATGGTTTCCTGGCTTCCTGACAGAGGCACAAGTAGCAATTTCCTTAACAGACTGTTTTTTAGCGGTGGTATTCTGCTAATCATTTATAGAGACCCAGCCTCGGGCCATCTGCCATCTCTTAAATCCCTTTCACTTAACATACATAGGAAGATCTCTGTTACATGCAACTAAACCCTAATTGATATTCTTATTTTTATTCCCCCCCCTTTCAAATTTTTTATGATGGGAACTTCTAAATATTCATGCATAAAAGTAGACAGAATAGAACAATGAAGCCCCATGTACCAACTTCAACAATTGTCAGGTCAGGCCAATCTTGCTGAAGTTTTACCCCCACCATCACACAGAATTATTTTAAAACATTCTCAGATATTGTATCATCTGTAAAATACTTTAGCACATATTTGCACAAGAATGCTTTTACAAAACAATACCATCAGATCACTATCAAACCTAAAAAATAACAATAATTCCTTCATATCACTAAATGTCCAGTCACACACACCGTATGTGTATTTTAAAATTGGTATGAATCCCTATTGTTTTTTTTTTTTATTCTGAAAAATAAGATCAAACCTTTCCTAGTTCAACTCCTAAGAATCAATTATAATAACTAGGCCAGTAGTTTTGAGAAAGTGTTAGGCCTTAAGGCCAGTGATGGTCTCCTTCTTCCTGCCATCTCTTCCCATACCTGAGCTGGTTTACCCATCGGGGATCCTTCAATCACCTGGGTCTTAGATGCTAATATTGTGAATCTATGAGCTGCTTTTCTGTATCTTAAAAGGCCTCACACAGGCCAAACAGGTTAACTAAAATGTCAGGTATCCTTGCTTTTAACTAGATCGCATTAACTTAAGTGTGATGATCCTAAATTCTGGCTGGCAATGTTATGTTTCCTTGATTAACAAAAACAGGAAATAAATTCATTTATTAAGGTTGTAGTCAAAACTCATTAAACAGTATCCTTAAGATCTGGACACTGCATCGCATATAAATTATACTTCAATTAAAACAAAAGTGTAAGGGGCGCCTGGGTGGCTCAGTCGGTTAAGTGTCTGACTTCAGCTCAGATCATGATCTCATGGTTCGTGGGTTGGAGCCCTGCGTGGGACTCTGTGCTGACAGCTCAGAGCCTAGAGCCTGCTTCAGATTCTGTGTCTCCCTCTCTTTCTGCCCCTCCCCCACTCCTGCTCTGTCTCTCTTTATCTCTCAAAAATGAATAAATGTTAAAAAAATTTTTTAAACCTTAAAACTAATATTCAGAATCTTTGAAACCCTGTGATCTTTGGAACATGGGGAATAATACATGTGGCCTCTGGTAGTGAAAAGGCTGAGAGCCAGTAAGCAATCTCAAACTGAAGGTGTTTTCTCTCCTTCTTACTCAAGACTCATGGCTTAACCAACTGCAAGTGGCCTCAGCAATGCCAGACCTTTGAATCACCACTTCCTCTCCGCAGGCTTCCCTGACTTCCGCCAATTACTCTCAGCTCCATATCAAGAAAGTGACTTTGTCTATAACCTTGAAATACCACCCCCACCCCCTTTATTGCCAACAGTCTGAAAAACTTGCTCGTGTCCTCATCACTCCCCCGAAACCACGCTCAACTGGCAAATTCTGGCTCTACCAATTAGGAGCTGTGGACCTGGGCAAGTAGGCTAACTTCTCTTTGCCTCAGTTTCTTCATCTGTAAACTGGGATACCCACCTCATATGGTCATTATAAAGATTCCACGATGTGGAGGGGTAGAGGGGAGTAGGTGCCTGGGTGGCTCAGTCGGTTGAGCATCCAACTCTCAGTTTTGGCTCAGGTCACGATCTCACGATTTCGTGAGTTCAGCCCTGCATCTACTCTGTGCTGAGAGTGCGGAGCCTGCTTGGGATTCTCTCTCTCTCCCTCTCTCCTTCCCCTCCCCCGACTCGTGCTGTCTCTGTCTCTCTCAAAATAAATAAATAAACTTAAAAATTTAAAAAAAGAGTCCACGATTGGGCACATGGGCAGCACACACACCAGTGCCTGGCCCAGTTCCTGTAGGCTACTGTGACTATACTTGATACCACAGCTACCACTTCCTAGTCAACGCAAGTGGCCTTGTTTCAGTCCTCATTCTCCTCCAACGCCTTCCATGACAGGGAGCACTGCTTCCTGACCTCCACCAACGTGCTCCCGAGCACTGCCTCTAGGACTCCTTTACCAGCCCCTACCCACCTCCCCTCTGCAGGAAGACGGGTAGCTCTTGGGGCACACACTCCAAATTCTTGCCTTTTGAAGGTTTCAAGCCTGTAGTGTCAGGCTTCATTCCACAAAGGCTTCCCCAGTCTTTTTCATTTTATAAAACTAGCATTCCTTTGCATTATGCAATAGGATCTCCCTCGTAAATACTACTTGGTAATGATCAAGTCACTTAACATGTCACATGTTTCTTCATCTGTAAAATGAGAAGGCTGGAGGGAGAGAGGATCTCTCAGGTTCCTTCCTGCTCAGAAAAATTTCCACAAATTCTTTGTAGACTCCAGCTGCCCACTGAACTTCTCTGCATGGATGTTTGCCATTACCTCAAACTCCGCATACCGAGCTGAACACATCACTGACCTCACACATCAGCTGTGCTATTCCTGTTAAAGATAACGTTCGTTCTCCTCATTACTCAGACTTGGAGTCTGGGTATTACTTGAATGCTGCTGAATATCTAATCAGTCACCAGCCCTCAGCAACATT